>NC_086451.1:325842912-326142912 GCF_028390025.1 Pseudophryne corroboree
CGCAGCAAGAACAGCAGCGGCGGCACCAGTAGCAGCATATCGCAAACGCCAACTCATTCCTAGGCAGGCTACGCTTTGTATCACCGCTTTCCATAAGAGGCACACAGCTGACAACCTCTTACGGAAACTGAGGAACATCATCGCAGAATGGTTTACCCCAATTGTACTCTCCTGGGGATTTGTGACATCGGACAATGACACCAATATTGTGCGTGCATTACATCTGGGCAAATTCCAGCATGTCCCATGTTTTGCACATACATTGAATTTGGTGGTGCAGAATTATTTAAAAAACGACAGGGGCGTGCAAGAGATGCTGTCGGTGGCCCGAAGAATTGCAGGCCACTTTCGGCATTCAGCCACCGCCTGCCGAAGACTGGAGCACCAGCAAGCAGTCCTATACCTGCCCTGTCATCATCTGAAGCAAGAGGTGGTAACGAGGTGGAATTCAACCCTCTATATGCTTCAGAGGATGGAGGAGCAGCAAAAGGCCATTCAAGCCTATACATCTGCCTACGATATAGGCAAATGAGGGGGAATGCACCTGACTCAAGCGCAGTGGAGAATGATTTCAAAGTTGTGCAAGGTTCTGCAACCCTTTGAACTTGCCACACGTGAAGTCAGTTCAGACACTGCCAGCCTGAGTCAGGTCATTCCCCTCATCAGGCTTTTGCAGAAGCAGCTGGAGAGATTGAAGGAGGAGCTAAAATGGAGCGATTCCGCTAGGCATGTGGGACTTGTGGATGGAGTCCTTAATTCCTTAACCAGGATTCACGGGTGGTCAATCTGTTGAAATCAGAGCACTACATTTTGACCACCGTGCTCGATCCTAGGTTTAAAGCCTACATTGTATCTCTCTTTCTGGCAGACACAAGTCTGCAGAGGTGCAAAGACCTGCTGGTGAGACACTTGTCAAGTCAAGCGGAACGTGACCCGTCAACAGCTCCTCCTTCACATTCTCCTGCAACTGGGGCTGCGAGGAAAAGGCTAAGAATTCCGAGCCCACCCACTGGCGGTGATGCAGGGCAGTCTGGAGCGAGTGCTGACATCTGGTCCGGACTGAAGGACCTGCCAACGATTACTGACATGTCGTCTACTGTCACTGCATATGATTCTGTCACCATTGAAAGAATGGTGGAGGATTATATGAGTGACCGCATCCAAGTAGGCATGTCAGACAGTCCGTACGTATACTGGCAGGAAAAAAAGGCAATTTGGAGGCCCTTGCACAAACTGGCTTTATTTTACTTAAGTTGCCCCCCCTCCAGTGTTTACTCCGAAAGAGTGTTTAGTGCAGCCGCTCACCTTGTCAGCAATCGGCGTACGAGGTTACTTTCAGAAAATGTGGAGAAGATGATGTTCATCAAAATGAATTATAATCAATTCCTCCTTGGAGACATTCACCAGCAATTGCCTCCAGAAAGTACACAGGGACCTGAGATGGTGGATTTCAGTGGGGACGAATTAATAATCTGTGAGGAGGGGAATGTACACAGTGAAAGAGGTGAGGAATCGGAGGATGAGGAGGAGGTGGACATCTTGCCTCTGTAGAGCCAGTTTGTGCAAGGAGAGATTGATTGCTTCTTTTTTGGTGGGGGCCCACACCAACCAGTCTTTTCAGTCTCAGTCATGTGGCGGACCCTGTCGCTGAAATGATGGGTTTGTTAAAGTGTGCATGTCCTGTTTATACAACATAAGGGTGGGTGGGAGGGCCCAAGGACATTTCCATCTTGCACCTCTTTTTTTTCTTTAATTTATCTTTGCATCATGTGATGTTTGGGGACTATTTTTTGAAGTGCCATCCTGTCTGACACTGCATTGCCACTCCTAGATGGGCCTGGTTTTTGTGTCGGCCACTTGGGTCATTTAGCTTAGCCATCCAGCGACCTTGGTGCACCTCTTTTTTTCTTTGCATCATGTGCTGTTTGGGGACTATTTTTTGAAGTGCCATCCTGTCTGATACTGCAGTGCCAATCCTAGATGGGCCAGGTGTTTGTGTCGGCCACTTGGGTCGCTTAGCTTAGCCATCCAGCGACCTTAGTGCACCTCTTTTTTTCTTTGCATCAAGTGCTATTTGGGGACTATTTTTTGAAGTGCCATCCTGTCTGACACTGCAGTGCCACTCCCAGATGGGCCAAGTGTTTGTGTCGGCCACTTGGGTCGCTTAGCTTAGCCATCCAGCGACCTTGGAGAACCTCTTTTTTTCTTTGCATCATGTGCTGTTTGGGGACTATTTTTTGAAGTGCCATCCTGTCTGACACTGCAGTGCCACTCCTAGATGGGCCAGGTGTTTGTGTTGGCCACTTGGGTCGCTTAGCTTAGCCATCCAGCGACCTTGGTGCACCTCTTTTTTCTTTGCATCATGTGCTGTTTGGGGACTATTTTTTCAAGTGCCATCCTGTCTGACACTGCAGTGCCACTCCAAGATGGGCCAGGTGTTTGTGTCGACCACTTGGGTCGCTTAGCTTAGCCATCCAGCGACCTTGGTGCACCTCTTTTTTTCTTTGCATCATGTGCTGTTTTGGGACTATTTTTTGAAGTTCCATCCTGTCTGACACTGCAGTGCCACTCCAAGATGGGCCAGGTGTTTGTGTCGGCCACTTGGGTCGCTTAGCTTAGCCATCCAGCGACCTTGGTGCACCTCTTTCTTTCTTTGCATCATGTGCTGTTTGGGGACTATTTTTTGAAGTGCCATCCTGTCTGACACTGCAGTGCCACTCCTAGATGGGCCTGGTGATTGTGTTGGCCACTTGGATCGCTTAGCTTAGCCATCCAGTGACCTTGGTGCACCTCTTTTTTACTTTGCATCATGTGCTGTTTTGGGACTATTTTTTGAAGTTCCATCCTGTCTGACACTGCAGTGCCACTCCAAGATGGGCCAGGTGTTTGTGTCGGCCACTTGGGTCGCTTAGCTTAGCCATCCAGCGACCTTGGTGCACCTCTTTCTTTCTTTGCATCATGTGCTGTTTGGGGACTATTTTTTGAAGTGCCATCCTGTCTGACACTGCAGTGCCACTCCTAGATGGGCCAGGTGATTGTGTTGGCCACTTGGGTCGCTTAGCTTAGCCATCCAGCGACCTTGGTGCACCTCTTTCTTTCTTTGCATCATGTGCTGTTTGGGGACTATTTTTTGAAGTGCCATCCTGTCTGACACTGCAGTGCCACTCCTAGATGGGCCAGGTGTTTGTGTCGGCAACTTGGGTCACTTAGCTTAGTCATCCAGCGACCTCGGTGCACATTTTAGGACTAAAAATAATATTGTGAGGCGTGAGGTGTTCAGAATAGACTGGAAATGAGTGGAAATTATGGTTATTGAGTTAATACTATTAATATAAAAACTAGTATTAATACTAGTTAATACTATGGGATCAAAATGATCCCCAAATTCTATGATTTAAGCTGTTTTTGAGGGGTTTTTGAAAAAAAAACACCAGAATCCAAAACACACCCGAATCCGTCAAAAAAATTTCAGGGAGGTTTTGCCAAAACGCGTCCCAATCCAAAACACGGCAGCGGAACTGAATCCAAAACCAAAACACAAAACCAGAAAAATTTCCGGTGCACATCACTAATCAAATCTGGATAAATCATGGAAATGTATCCCCTATTGTTACTTGGTTGAGGCTCCTGTTACATTTCTTATTTGTATGAAGTGTCATTCTGCTTTTGGAGCAGTATTTGTTGGAAATACTCACTGTTAATATATCTTTAAGAAAAGAGAACAAGCACTGCTGCTTACAGTAGCCCATGAGAAAAGTAATGTGGTAAAAAGAAGGATACATTACCTACTGAGAATATTGTGGACATACACACTCCGCTTAATGGCACGGAGTGTGTTACTATACAGTATATGTAGGTCACTCAGGCTGTCCCCTTCATGACTAATTAAAAGTTATTAGAGCAAAGTTATTTAATTTGTGGGAAAAGGGCAGCCAGCTGTTACATTACACTATGTGCCATCTTTGTGGCAATAAACAACCACTCCTATCATCCATTGAAACTTTGAAAGATTTATATCAGCACTAAATGATATCTGCTTCTCCCTGGCAATGTCATCCCCAAGTATCCTATACTGTGGCTACAATAATTTATGTTTGGATTTTTAAAGTTAGCGCCTTCAGAGAAGGATACACATAATGGAGTTTGGTATGGGAAAACCAGACAGTCCCAGGGCAGCATTATAAAGCCTGTTACCTACTGTATAGCATTCAGACTAAACAATAAGCATCCTATAGGAGGCTAGATATCACTGACTATTGTAAACAAATGCTCACATGTCCTATGGACCTAATTCATGTTTGTATGCAAATGCAATTGCGGTTCTCTAGGCTATGGAACTGATAATGTTAGCAATTTAAGTAGCCACCCAGGAATGAAAAGAGACCCCCACCATAGCCATTGTAAACATATTCACAATTGGGTACACATTAGCAGACTTGGAGAACATCAATTCTAAGGCAGTAGCAACTCAGATGCCATGTATTTGCATGTACAATCATGCAGCTATCAGACGATACATGTCTCGAAAACAGCCATGACAGACCTAGATTTTCACATCCACTCTCATTAAACTTCCATTCACACCTCTAAACGGCTACTTCCTGTCAATCATTCTATGACAAAATTCTCAATGAGATCAGGATTGCAGCGGTACACTCGTGCATGCGCATTGCGATCGCAGAACATGCGCAGTTTGCAGATAATTGCTCCATTTCATAAACATCCCCCATTTTGTGCAAACATGAATTCGGCCCTGTGTGCATTAGCAGACATGTGTGATTTGCAAGTTAACCACTTTAAAAACATGGAATTATCTTAAAAAACATATTACTGCATATTTATACCGACATTACCTGTAAGAAATTATATGCCATGAGGCAAGGTTACAAATAAAACTGCACTAAGACTTATTTTGCTTTCTCAGAAAACCGCGGTACATAATTGTGAGAGATTTTATCCATGACATTTGGTTAACGCCATTGCACTGTTGTTGATGTTCCAGACTGTAATAAGGTCAGTACCGCAAGGAAGATTTATGAGAAAACAAGTATTTTTCACTTCATCTAGGTACCAAACTCTATTCATCTCAAGGGCAATGTCTGTGAAAGGATTTCAAGAAGGTAGATTTTATGCTTTACTCTTATTCACTTAAAAAAGAACTACAACATTCAATTATACAGCTAAAATGTCCAACGAAGTGCTAAACCTAAGACTAGTAAATTGCAAACTACAGAAAATTATCATTTATAATCGTAATGTATAAGCACAAAACATGCATTTTCATATGGCTGTCTACTGTTACAATCTCAAGCAATAATTGCAACACAATCTTTGCAAGTAGTTAGTTGTACTGTAGCATTAGTTATAGATACAGTATCTGAACTCAGTAGGTTTTAAAGTCATGATGACATAATAATAATAATAATAATAATAATAATAATAATAATAATAATTATTATTATTATTATTATTATTATTATTATTATTAATATATTTTGTATGTCATTTAATATTAATTGATACTTCTGTATTGGAGGGGCATTGAAGCTGTACACTTTATTTCGGAAATTTAATTTCACTGGGTAAATCATTTTAGATTCTACTATACTGTATGTTAAAAATGTATGTTAATATTTATGTAATGGATTTCTATGTAGAGTCTATCTCAGAAGATATTTGCATATGAGTAAAATGAACCATTATTATGAAACAAGGGTAATGGAAGTTCTTTCAAATTCTGAAGTGCGCAGATGATTTATAGCATGAATGTGTGTGTGTGTGTGTGTGTGTGTGTGTGTGTGTGTGTGTGTGTGTGTGTGTGTGTGTGTGTGTGTGTACATGTGATAGGGAATATAGATTGTAAGCTCCACTCGGGCAGGGACTGATGTGAATGTAATATTCTCTTTAAAGCGCTGCAGATTATGTGTGCGCTATATAAATAACTGGTAATAAATAAATAATTTATGGTGGGACAGATCAACTCTTAAGCTTAGAGAAGAATAAACTTGTTTAGCTGTCAAAACGTTTCTGTGGTAGTGTTTGCTAATTTGATTTCATCTGCTGTAACCATTCCTAGTGACATTGGGCCTAATTCAGATCTGATCGCAGCAGCAAATTTGTTAGCTAATGGGAAAAACTACAGTATATGCACTGCATGTGGAGCGGGGAGGCACTCCATATACCTACCGGCTGTCGGGATCCCATTGCTCAGCATACCGGCACCGGAATCCCGACAGCTGGTATACCGACAACTATTTTCCCTCTTGGGGAGTCCACAACACCCCTGGAGGGAGATTAAATAGCATGGCTCTTTTGTGCTTGCCCCGCTGCCAGCATTCCGGCAATCGGGAACCCAGCGCTACTATGCTGGACACCGGGATCCGTTAGATATGGATGGGTTATTTTGTTTCTGTGCAGGGTATTTTACACTGCAATTTAGATTTCAGTTTGAACACACCACACCCAAATCTAACTCTCTCTGCACGTTATGTCTGCCCCCCCTGCAGTGCACATGGTTTTGCCCATTAACTAACAAATTTGCTGCTGCGATCAGGTCTGAATTAGGCCCCTTATATTCTGCTCTGTGCTGCCATGCTTTCAAATTGTATATTTTGTTTCATAAACATCATTTAACAATTCACCAGGTGCAGTGATTTTCTTTCTTT
The DNA here is from genome assembly GCF_028390025.1 of Pseudophryne corroboree. Lineage (NCBI taxonomy): Eukaryota > Metazoa > Chordata > Amphibia > Anura > Myobatrachidae > Pseudophryne > Pseudophryne corroboree. The sequence goes on from NC_086451.1 coordinate 325,849,578, forward strand.
TAAGTAGAGGCCACAGTTTATAGGTAATATGTTTCTTTGTTAAGTTCCGAGCACGATGTAATGAATTACTTCTGTAAGCAACTGACCTGTACTGATTTATTTAACAATCAGATAGATGTAAACACTATGAACTACAACTGATGGTAATGGATTTCTTTAATTATTACTGTTCACTAGAAATAAGTGACCATCAGAGGAAAGGAAATTATGCTAAAATGCATTGTGCTGCAGTCGGGGTAGTAAGAAAATAATTAAATGATTGTCAGTGATAACTGGGGCTAATAAGTGGGGATTTTTTTATTTCCACAGTATTTCTGTCGAATCCCTGTTTTACTAAAGGCAAAACCAAAGAGAAACACATGAAAATTCTGACTTTAGAATGTAATAACATTGGCTCAGTATCAATTTTTTTACCAGCATAAGTGTAGAAACCCAGGTGCTACTATGCATTTGATTTGCAAATCGATAGAAAATTATTAAATGTTATTGAAAAATTACCTAAATTATAGACTACCGACAGGAGGGTTTGTGTGTAAAAACACATTCTATGAGTGAACACTTCAGCATGGTGCCTATAAAAATGGACACAGCAATGTGGTGCACTGTAGCTGAAGGAATTATGGTGAATCAGTTCTATTATACAGTATGCTCACAACTTACATGAGATATGCAGAATTCAACATGCTAACTATGAGAATCCAGGAGGCAGAAGCAAAGGACCAACAGCAGGCCTAGGTTCTTTGTGGGTGTTTGAACTTAATGGCAAGGACAAACAGATGTTCTACCTCATCTGCACCAGCATAATGAACCTGCATGACCTTTGCAAGGATCAACTTGAGCCAGAGACAGCAAGATCACAAGCCTTATTAGACTGGCACAGACTGCTCAGTGCTCTGCATTTTTTGTCACTGGTTCCTTCAAGTCAGTCAATTTAGAGTGGGGGCCATCCATTCTTCTGCCATCTCTCAAAGATGTTGACCACCCTGAAGACACTCTCCCATACCTCATTTTGTTTTCCAACCAGGAGTCACAGTGGCATAAACTAAGAGTAGCTTTCTATAATCACACAGGCATGCCTAATATACTTGGGGCTATCAATTGCACACATATAAGGCCTAAGCATAGAGCAGAGGTCTATGTTAATTATCACTTTATGTACTGTACTCTCTGAATGTACAGCTGATTTGTTATGCAAAACAAATAATAATGAGTGTTGCTGGTTATACTGGTTCCTGCCAAGACGTCTTTATTCTCAAACAGTCATCCCAATATGCTAAGTGTGAGGCACATTTCATGCCCAAGGGTGTCTGCTGGGTAAGTTACCTGTATTATCTATGTAGACGTTAAAGCTAGCACAAATGTGTTCTAATTTTTTTCTGTTTTCTTTAATAACACCGGTGATAGACGGAGGGAGGGCCTTGGACTGCACGGCCTAATTGTAAACATAATAAGAGGTGATACCATGCTGAGACTTGCAGTTCACTTTTAACACTCTAATTATTACCTCTCACCTATGCGACACTCTGCTGAATCATTGTGTGGAGAAAGATCTCAAAGGGAGAAAATCTCTAAGGGATTCGTCTGGCACTTATACTGGACTTCTTTTGTGATCAATTTGCTTGAACTATGAAGTAACCTCATATCTCATTGTTCTCTTACCAGGTATGTCTAGTGGAACAACAATACCCAGCAAGCTGTACAGAGTCTGCTAATTATCACATAGGAATATCCTGAATGCTTAGCCATAGGTATGTCTAGTGGAACAACAATACCCAGCAAGCTGTACAGAGTCTGCTAATTATCACATAGGAATATCCTGAATGCTTAGCCATAGGTATGTCTAGTGGAACAACAATACCCAGCAAGCTGTACAGAGTCTGCTAATTATCACATAGGAATATCCTGAATGCTTAGCCATAGGTATGTCTAGTGGAACAACAATACCCAGCAAGCTGTACAGAGTCTGCTAATTATCACATAGGAATATCCTGAATGCTTAGCCATAGGTATGTCTAGTGGAACAACAATACCCAGCAAGCTGTACAGAGTCTGCTAATTATCACATAGGAATATCCTGAATGCTTAGCCATAGGTATGTCTAGTGGAACAACAATACCCAGCAAGCTGTACAGAGTCTGCTAATTATCACATAGGAATATCCTGAATGCTTAGCCATAGGTATGTCTAGTGGAACAACAATACCCAGCAAGCTGTACAGAGTCTGCTAATTATCACATAGGAATATCCTGAATGCTTAGCCATAGGTATGTCTAGTGGAACAACAATACCCAGCAAGCTGTACAGAGTCTGCTAATTATCACATAGGAATATCCTGAATGCTTAGCCATAGGTATGTCTAGTGGAACAACAATACCCAGCAAGCTGTACAGAGTCTGCTAATTATCACATAGGAATATCCTGAATGCTTAGCCATAGGTATGTCTAGTGGAACAACAATACCCAGCAAGCTGTACAGAGTCTGCTAATTATCACATAGGAATATCCTGAATGCTTAGCCATAGGTATGTCTAGTGGAACAACAATACCCAGCAAGCTGTACAGAGTCTGCTAATTATCACATAGGAATATCCTGAATGCTTAGCCATAGGTATGTCTAGTCACTAGTGTATTAAATATTAGCAGATTTATCCAAGTTTTATTTGTAGTTATTTGGGGAATGTGTAATGGTTTCATCCCTACACATTATTTGTTTGTTTAAGTTTTATTGCCCCAAATGGGTGATGGGCTAGGGGAGGGTCCAATCAATCAATGTGCTTACATACACATGTTTGGGCTTTATATTGGTGTGTAGTTTAGCTGAATCATTGTGTGGAGAAAGATCTCAAAGGGAGAAAATCTCTAAGGGATTCGTCTGGCACTTATACTGGACTTCTTTTGTGATCAATTTGCTTGAACTATGAAGTAACCTCATATCTCATTGTTCTCTTACCAGGTATGTCTAGTGGAACAACAATACCCAGCAAGCTGTACAGAGTCTGCTAATTATCACATAGGAATATCCTGAATGCTTAGCCATAGGTATGTCTAGTGGAACAACAATACCCAGCAAGCTGTACAGAGTCTGCTAATTATCACATAGGAATATCCTGAATGCTTAGCCATAGGTATGTCTAGTGGAACAACAATACCCAGCAAGCTGTACAGAGTCTGCTAATTATCACATAGGAATATCCTGAATGCTTAGCCATAGGTATGTCTAGTGGAACAACAATACCCAGCAAGCTGTACAGAGTCTGCTAATTATCACATAGGAATATCCTGAATGCTTAGCCATAGGTATGTCTAGTGGAACAACAATACCCAGCAAGCTGTACAGAGTCTGCTAATTATCACATAGGAATATCCTGAATGCTTAGCCATAGGTATGTCTAGTGGAACAACAATACCCAGCAAGCTGTACAGAGTCTGCTAATTATCACATAGGAATATCCTGAATGCTTAGCCATAGGTATGTCTAGTGGAACAACAATACCCAGCAAGCTGTACAGAGTCTGCTAATTATCACATAGGAATATCCTGAATGCTTAGCCATAGGTATGTCTAGTCACTAGTGTATTAAATATTAGCAGATTTATCCAAGTTTTATTTGTAGTTATTTGGGGAATGTGTAATGGTTTCATCCCTACACATTATTTGTTTGTTTAAGTTTTATTGCCCCAAATGGGTGATGGGCTAGGGGAGGGTCCAATCAATCAATGTGCTTACATACACATGTTTGGGCTTTATATTGGTGTGTAGTTTAGCTGATTTTAGCGTAGCTGAATCATTGTGTGGAGAAAGATCTCAAAGGGAGAAAATCTCTAAGGGATTCGTCTGGCACTTATACTGGACTTCTTTTGTGATCAATTTGCTTGAACTATGAAGTAACCTCATATCTCATTGTTCTCTTACCAGGTATGTCTAGTGGAACAACAATACCCAGCAAGCTGTACAGAGTCTGCTAATTATCACATAGGAATATCCTGAATGCTTAGCCATAGGTATGTCTAGTGGAACAACAATACCCAGCAAGCTGTACAGAGTCTGCTAATTATCACATAGGAATATCCTGAATGCTTAGCCATAGGTATGTCTAGTGGAACAACAATACCCAGCAAGCTGTACAGAGTCTGCTAATTATCACATAGGAATATCCTGAATGCTTAGCCATAGGTATGTCTAGTCACTAGTGTATTAAATATTAGCAGATTTATCCAAGTTTTATTTGTAGTTATTTGGGGAATGTGTAATGGTTTCATCCCTACACATTATTTGTTTGTTTAAGTTTTATTGCCCCAAATGGGTGATGGGCTAGGGGAGGGTCCAATCAATCAATGTGCTTACATACACATGTTTGGGCTTTATATTGGTGTGTAGTTTAGCTGATTTTAGCGTAGCTGAATCATTGTGTGGAGAAAGATCTCAAAGGGAGAAAATCTCTAAGGGATTCGTCTGGCACTTATACTGGACTTCTTTTGTGATCAATTTGCTTGAACTATGAAGTAACCTCATATCTCATTGTTCTCTTACCAGGTATGTCTAGTGGAACAACAATACCCAGCAAGCTGTACAGAGTCTGCTAATTATCACATAGGAATATCCTGAATGCTTAGCCATAGGTATGTCTAGTGGAACAACAATACCCAGCAAGCTGTACAGAGTCTGCTAATTATCACATAGGAATATCCTGAATGCTTAGCCATAGGTATGTCTAGTGGAACAACAATACCCAGCAAGCTGTACAGAGTCTGCTAATTATCACATAGGAATATCCTGAATGCTTAGCCATAGGTATGTCTAGTCACTAGTGTATTAAATATTAGCAGATTTATCCAAGTTTTATTTGTAGTTATTTGGGGAATGTGTAATGGTTTCATCCCTACACATTATTTGTTTGTTTAAGTTTTATTGCCCCAAATGGGTGATGGGCTAGGGGAGGGTCCAATCAATCAATGTGCTTACATACACATGTTTGGGCTTTATATTGGTGTGTAGTTTAGCTGATTTTAGCGTAGCTGAATCATTGTGTGGAGAAAGATCTCAAAGGGAGAAAATCTCTAAGGGATTCGTCTGGCACTTATACTGGACTTCTTTTGTGATCAATTTGCTTGAACTATGAAGTAACCTCATATCTCATTGTTCTCTTACCAGGTATGTCTAGTGGAACAACAATACCCAGCAAGCTGTACAGAGTCTGCTAATTATCACATAGGAATATCCTGAATGCTTAGCCATAGGTATGTCTAGTGGAACAACAATACCCAGCAAGCTGTACAGAGTCTGCTAATTATCACATAGGAATATCCTGAATGCTTAGCCATAGGTATGTCTAGTGGAACAACAATACCCAGCAAGCTGTACAGAGTCTGCTAATTATCACATAGGAATATCCTGAATGCTTAGCCATAGGTATGTCTAGTCACTAGTGTATTAAATATTAGCAGATTTATCCAAGTTTTATTTGTAGTTATTTGGGGAATGTGTAATGGTTTCATCCCTACACATTATTTGTTTGTTTAAGTTTTATTGCCCCAAATGGGTGATGGGCTAGGGGAGGGTCCAATCAATCAATGTGCTTACATACACATGTTTGGGCTTTATATTGGTGTGTAGTTTAGCTGATTTTAGCGTAGCTGAATCATTGTGTGGAGAAAGATCTCAAAGGGAGAAAATCTCTAAGGGATTCGTCTGGCACTTATACTGGACTTCTTTTGTGATCAATTTGCTTGAACTATGAAGTAACCTCATATCTCATTGTTCTCTTACCAGGTATGTCTAGTGGAACAACAATACCCAGCAAGCTGTACAGAGTCTGCTAATTATCACATAGGAATATCCTGAATGCTTAGCCATAGGTATGTCTAGTGGAACAACAATACCCAGCAAGCTGTACAGAGTCTGCTAATTATCACATAGGAATATCCTGAATGCTTAGCCATAGGTATGTCTAGTGGAACAACAATACCCAGCAAGCTGTACAGAGTCTGCTAATTATCACATAGGAATATCCTGAATGCTTAGCCATAGGTATGTCTAGTCACTAGTGTATTAAATATTAGCAGATTTATCCAAGTTTTATTTGTAGTTATTTGGGGAATGTGTAATGGTTTCATCCCTACACATTATTTGTTTGTTTAAGTTTTATTGCCCCAAATGGGTGATGGGCTAGGGGAGGGTCCAATCAATCAATGTGCTTACATACACATGTTTGGGCTTTATATTGGTGTGTAGTTTAGCTGATTTTAGCGTAGCTGAATCATTGTGTGGAGAAAGATCTCAAAGGGAGAAAATCTCTAAGGGATTCGTCTGGCACTTATACTGGACTTCTTTTGTGATCAATTTGCTTGAACTATGAAGTAACCTCATATCTCATTGTTCTCTTACCAGGTATGTCTAGTGGAACAACAATACCCAGCAAGCTGTACAGAGTCTGCTAATTATCACATAGGAATATCCTGAATGCTTAGCCATAGGTATGTCTAGTGGAACAACAATACCCAGCAAGCTGTACAGAGTCTGCTAATTATCACATAGGAATATCCTGAATGCTTAGCCATAGGTATGTCTAGTGGAACAACAATACCCAGCAAGCTGTACAGAGTCTGCTAATTATCACATAGGAATATCCTGAATGCTTAGCCATAGGTATGTCTAGTCACTAGTGTATTAAATATTAGCAGATTTATCCAAGTTTTATTTGTAGTTATTTGGGGAATGTGTAATGGTTTCATCCCTACACATTATTTGTTTGTTTAAGTTTTATTGCCCCAAATGGGTGATGGGCTAGGGGAGGGTCCAATCAATCAATGTGCTTACATACACATGTTTGGGCTTTATATTGGTGTGTAGTTTAGCTGATTTTAGCGTAGCTGAATCATTGTGTGGAGAAAGATCTCAAAGGGAGAAAATCTCTAAGGGATTCGTCTGGCACTTATACTGGACTTTAACTGGACGGAAACTGCATGGAAACTCCAAACAAAAGCAAATCAACACAATCCACCAAACCTTGGACTGCAGCTACAAATGTATGTACACACCTATTATTCTCCAAACCTCACTTACCCGGACACTAAACATTCACTTTCTGCAAAAAACCTGCAATACAACTTTTACTCTGACCCTGCAAATACCTGGAAAACAAATGTTTAATTGAGAAGCATATTTGATGAAATAACACTGACTTGTGGTTTGCCAACACTGTATAATTTTCCATCTAACATCAACAAATATTTGATTTACTGGTAATCTGTAGATATTAACATCATTTTAATTACTTGCAAATCGTATTTCTTTCTGCAAACTTCACTGCTCTCTCATACAGCCACCACTCCTCCCCCTATTCTCATTACACTACCAGTTTACACACCATCCACACTATGGCCAGGCTGGCAACCCCCCTTACTCATTGTCCTTCTATTCCTTTATTCTGTCCCCTGTTACCACCTCTATCCCTCTCTCACAGTCTCCTACATCTCATCCTCCCTCCTCTCCTCTGTCTGCCTCCCTACCCCTCTTCTGTTTCCCCATTGCAATTCACTTCTGCCCCTTCACACCACTTATACCCCACCGCTCAACCCTACACTTTCCCTCCTCTGCCTGTCTCCTCACCTCTCCTCCACCAGTATCAAACTGCACTCCCTCCCTGTTTCACGCATGCAGTCTCCCTTCCTAGCCAAGGCCCCAGCACCATCATCACACCCTCTTTATCTTCTCCTTCCAAATTACTCCTACCTCAACGCTACAGCAATCCTGATAATCTCATTCACATCTCTCCCACAAACTCATACCCCCTATCTTGTGCACTCTGGAATGCCCGATCTATTTGCAACAAACTGACCCCCACTCATGACCTTTTCATTTCCAACTCCCTGCACCTCCTGGCCATTACAGAAACCTGGATTACTCCTCATGACACCACTTCTCCTGCTGCTCTCTCTGCTGGGGGCCTCACATTCTCTCACACACCCCGACCCGGGGGTCGCCATGGGGGTGGTGTTGGGATCCTTTTACCCTCAAGCTACACATACCAACTTATACCTCCAGAACCTTCTCTTACATTCTCTACATTTGAGGTCCATGCATTGCGCCTCTACCAACCAACTAATCTTCGAGTTGCTGTAATTTACCGTCCACCTGGCATTTCCTCCAAATTCCTTGACAACTTTGCTTCCTGGCTACCTCACTTCCCCTCTTCTGACATTCCCTCCATTATTCTAGGTGATTTCAACATCCCTATCGATAACCCCACAAAATCACCTGCCTCTAAACTCCTTAACCTCACCTCTTCACTTGGTCTCTCCCAGTGGACCACCTCACCCTCCCATGTGAACGGGAGCTCACTGGATCTGGTTTTCACTCACCGCTGTGATATTTCTGATTTCTCCAATTCCCCTTTTCCCCTCTCTGACCACCATTTGCTCTCTTTCAACTTATCTATCTCTGCTTCCCCATCTCTCCCTCCTAAGGCTACCATCACGAAGCGTAACATTGAGGCTATTGACACCTCATCCCTGTCCTCCCTGTTTGACTCCCTTCTCTCTCCTCTTCTCTCTCTCACATGCCTTGAACAAGCCACATCCCTATACAATGCATCTCTTACTTCTGCCCTTGACTCTGTTGCTCCGCCAACCACTATTCACCCTCGCAGATCAACACCTCAACCCTGGCACACCAAATGCACCAGATACCTACAAAAATGCTCACGTACTGCCGAGCGACAGTGGAGGAAATCACGCTCTAAAGCAGACTTCCTCCATTTCAAATTCATGCTCTCATCCTTCAGTACTGCCCTTTCCCTTGCTAAACAATCATACTTCAAAATCCTCATTTCTACACAGTCTTCCAACCCCCGGCGCCTCTTTGCCACTGTTAACTCCCTCCTCTGCCCACCACCACCTCCTCTCCCTTCCTCATTGTCTGCTCTTGACTTTGCCACTTATTTCACATCCAAGATTGACTCCATACGTCAGGATATCACTTCCCACCAGACCAGCAACCAGCCACCACCCATCCCTTGCCACCCCTCCCCTTCCCTCTTACCAACTCTGACATCTTTCTCCCATGTATCTGGCGAGGAAGTCATGGCCCTCATCCGTTCCTCCCCCCCCACAACCTCCCCGCTCGACCCTATCCCCTCCCACCTCCTCCGTTACCTCTCCCCTTCTGCCTGTTCCCATCTTGCCCACCTTCTCAATCTCTCCCTTTCATCAGGCACTGTCCCCTCTGCCTTCAAGCATGCTCTTGTCTCCCCTATTCTTAAAAAACCTACCCTTGATCCTAACACTCTCTCCAACTATCGACCCATCTCTCTCCTCCCCTTTGCCTCCAAACTTCTTGAGCGTATTGTCTATAATCGCCTCACTGCCTTTCTTTCCTCTCACTCACTGCTTGACCCATTCCAGTCTGGTTTCCGTTCTCTCCACTCCACTGAAACTGCCCTCACAAAAGTCTGCAATGACCTCCATGCAGCCAAATCTAAGGGCCACTACTCTCTGCTTATTCTTCTTGACCTCTCTGCTGCTTTTGACACTGTGGACCATCCTCTCCTTCTGCAAATCCTTCACTCTCTTGGTCTGCGTGATACTGCCCTCTCCTGGCTGTCCTCCTACCTCTCTGATCGTTCCTTCTCTGTCTCCTCTCATGATGCTACCTCCCCCCCACTTCCACTAACTGTTGGTGTCCCCCAAGGCTCTGTTCTTGGTCCTCTCCTTTTCTCTCTCTATACGTCCTCTTTAGGTGAACTCATTAGTTCTTTTAACTTCCAATATCACCTCTATGCTGATGACACTCAAATCTACCTCTCCTCCCCTGATCTCTCCACGGCTCTCCTCACTCGTACCTCAAACTGTCTTTCTGCTATCTCTTCCTGGATGTCTCAGCGCTTTCTTAAACTCAACATGTCTAAGACTGAGCTGATCATCTTCCCACCCTCCCGCACAGCCTCACCTCCCACAATCTCATTATCCATTGATGGCACAACTATCTCCCCTAGCCCCCAAGTACGCTGTCTTGGCGTAATCCTTGACTCCTCCCTCTCCTTCAAACCACACATTCAGCACCTCTCACAAACCTGTCATTTTCATCTCAAAAACATTTCTAGAATCAGACCTTTTCTCACACAGGATGCCACTAAGATCATTATTCACTCACTGATTATTTCCAGACTGGACTACTGTAATCTCCTCTTAACTGGCCTCCCTGACAATCACCTCTCTCCACTCCAATCTATCCTCAATGCTGCTGCCCGGCTCATCTTCCTCACCAAACGCACTACGTCTACCTCCCCCCTCCTACAGGCCCTCCACTGGCTTCCCTTCCCTTTCAGAATCCAATTCAAACTTCTCACACTCACTTACAAAGCACTCACCCACTCCTCTCCCATCTACATCTCTGACCTTATCTCCCTTTACTCTCCCACCCGTCCTCTTCGCTCTGCTAATGCACGCCGTCTCTCCTGTCTTCTGATTACTTCCTCCCACTCCTATCTCCAAGATTTTTCACGTGCTGCTCCATTTCTCTGGAATTCTTTACCTCTCCCCCTCAGACTCTCCACCTCTCTACAAAACTTCAAACGGGCTCTTAAGACCCATTTCTTTACCAAACGTAGCCAAATCTCAACATAACCCTCTGGCCCCTCGCCCCCCTCACCCGACTGCTCCCTCCTCTGTTCCACGTCTCTATGTACCCATCTGTGTCATCCCTGTCTGTCTACCCCTCCCCTTAGAATGTAAGCTCTCACGAGTAGGGCCCTCTTCCCTCATGTGCTTATACTTTTCTTACTTTAATAATCCTCAACCGCCCAGATCCCACAGTTTTTTGACCACCTGGAACTTATCTCTATGTTTACTGGTGTAGTTATGCTTAGCTGCCCTGTACTTGTCCTATATTGTATTCAACTGTAAGTCACTGTTTTCCTATTTTTTATGTGCATTTGTACTCTGTAATCGGGCGCTGCGGAACCCTTGTGGCGCCATATAAATAAAGGATAATAATAATAATAAAATCTGCTGCTTCTTACTAATGTAACACTTTTAAACACCTAAGGTTCTCTCTAGTGTGATGCCTTAGGGAAGTTGGCTTGTGCTGTAATGGAGGTCCTGTGCCCTGGACTTGAACGTTAGTGTAAGGGATTCAAGATATGAGGACACCTGGTCATGGATGGTGGGACCATAGTTTGGGTAAAACGTATGCCAAGCACATCAAATTTGCTCTATGGTATATTGCAGAGCTTATTATAATTGTTCTGATTGGCAGTGTTTAGTGTTTGGAGTGTGCACCTGCATTTTCTCTTTTTTTCTGTGTGTAATAACACAGGTGATTCTAAATATGGAGCTCATTCATAGATGGATGTAGATCGCTGCATACGCAGCCAGGTCTGCGTCCATTTCTTCACATGCTGGGAGCCACTCAGCACAGAGCAAGACCGCCCAGAATGTGTGAGGCCCCCTCCCAATGCATCCGCAATCGGAACTAAGGTTGACCCCTGGCAGCGCAAGGGTCAATCAGATGTCTGATCAGAATCTGATGTCTGCTTTTTTGGTAAATCTGATAGTGTATTATTAAATAGTTCATTGAAGGTTTCAGACATTTGCTCTGCTCACATATATTGCATAATTTGGCATTACATCAACATCCTGCACAAGTAGTGAAGAGCGGGTTCGGTTCCTCGGAAACCAAACCCCCCCGAACTTCACCCATTTTACACGGGTCCGAGGAATACTCGGATTCTCCCGTATGGCTCGGTTAACCCGAGCGCGCCCGAACGTCATAATCCCGCTGTCGGATTCTCGCGAGATTCGGATTCTATATAAGGAGCCACGCGTCGCCGCCATTTTCACTCGTGCATTGGAAATGTTAGGGAGAGCACGGGGCTGGCGTCCTCTCCGTTTGTGCTTATTGCTTAATTGTGGGGACTGGGGAGCAGCTGTATTATATAGGAGGAGTACAGTGCAGAGTTTTGCTGATCAGTGACCACCAGTTTTATCCGTTCTCTGCCTGAAAAACACTCCATATCTGTGCTCAGTGTGCTGCATATATCTGTGCTCACACTGCTTTATTGTGGGGACTGGGGACCAGCAGTATTATATAGGAGGAGTACAGTGCAGAGTTTTGCTGACCAGTGACCACCAGTATACGTTGTCTGCCTGAAAAACGCTCCATATCTGTGCTCAGTGTGCTGCATATATCTGTGCTCACACTGCTTTATTGTGGGTACTGGGGACCACCAGTATATTATATAGGAGGAGTACATTGCAGAGTTTTTCTGACCAGTGACCACCAGTATATATAGCAGTACGGTACGGAAGGCCATTGCTCTACCTACCTCTGTGTCGTCAAGTATACTATCCATCTAGATTCTATACCTGTGGTGCATTTTAGTTTTGCAGTTTGCTGACAGTGACCACCAGTATATATAGCAGTACGGTACGGAAGGCCACTGCTCTACCTACCTCTGTGTCGTCAAGTATACTATCCATCTAGATTCTATACCTGTGGTGCATTTTAGTTTTGCAGTTTGCTGACAGTGACCACCAGTATATATAGCAGTACGGTATGGAAGGCCACTGCTCTACCTACCTCTGTGTCGTCAAGTATACTATCCATCTAGATTCTATACCTGTGGTGCATTTTAGTTTTGCAGTTTGCTGACAGTGACCACCAGTATATATAGCAGTACGGTACGGAAGGCCACTGCTCTACCTACCTCTGTGTTGTCAAGTATACTATCCATCTAGATTCTATACCTGTGGTGCATTTTAGTTTTGCAGTTTGCTGACAGTGACCACCAGTATATATAGCAGTACAATACGGAAGGCCACTGCTCTACCTACCTCTGTGTCGTCAAGTATACTATCCATCCATACCTGTGGTGCATTTCAGTTGTGCGCAGTATATATAGTAGTAGGCCATTGCTATTGATACTGGCATATAATTCCACACATTAAAAAATGGAGAACAAAAATGTGGAGGTTAAAATAGGGAAAGATCAAGAATCACTTCCACCTCATGCTGAAGCTGCTGCCACTAGTCATGGCCGAGACGATGAAATGCCATCAACGTCGTGTGCCAAGGCCGATGCCCAATGTCATAGTAGAGAGCATGTAAAATCCAAAAATCAAAAGTTCAGTAAAATGACCCAAAAATCAAAATTGAAAGCGTCTGATGAGAAGCGTAAACTTGCCAATATGCCATTTACGACACGGAGTGGCAAGGAACGGCTGAGGCCCTGGCCTATGTTCATGGCTAGTGGTTCAGCTTCAAATGAGGATGGAGGCACTCATCCTCTTGCTAGAAAACTGCAGTGCCACTCCTAGATGGGCCAGGTGTTTGTGTCGGCCACTTGGGTCGCTTAGCTTAGTCACACAGCTACTTCATTGCGCCTCTTTTTTTCTTTGCATCATGTGCTGTTTGGGGACTATTTTTTTGAAGTGCCATCCTGTCTGACACTGCAGTGCCACTCCTAGATGGGCCAGGTGTTTGTGTCGGCCACTTGTGTCGCTTAGCTTAGTCACACAGCGACCTTGGTGCGCCTCTTTTTTTCTTTGCATCATGTGCTGTTTGGGGACTATTTTTTTGAAGTGCCATCCTGTCTGACACTGCAGTGCCACTCCTAGATGGGCCAGGTGTTTGTGTCGGCCACTTGTGTCGCTTAGCTTAGTCACACAGCGACCTTGGTGCGCCTCTTTTTTTCTTTGCATCATGTGCTGTTTGGGGACTATTTTTTTGAAGTGCCATCTTGTCTGACACTGCAGTGCCACTCCTAGATGGGCCAGGTGTTTGTGTCAGCCACTTGTGTCGCTTAGCTTAGCCATCCAGCGACCTCGGTGCAAATTTTAGGACTAAAAATAATATTGTGAGGTGTGAGGTGTTCAGAATAGACTGAAAATTAGTGTACATTTTTCTTTGCATCATGTGCTGTTTGGGGACTATTTTTTTGAAGTGCCATCTAGTCTGACACTGCAGTGCCACTCCTAGATGGGCCAGGTGTCTATGATTTAAGCTGTTTTTGAGGGTTTTTTGTAAAAAAAACACCCGAATCCAAAACACACCCGAATCCAACAAAAAATTTTCAGGGAGGTTTTGGCAAAACGCGTCTGAATCCAGAACACGGCCCCGGAACCGAATCCAAAACCAAAACACAAAACCCGAAAAATTTCCAGTGCACATCTCTATTCACAAGATGTGTAGTATATAGTGACCAGGGAGGGGTCTTGTTAATATCAAATACCTCTCAGAGGACAGAGAGTGGGAGACAGATGAAGCAATCAATAATTAACAGCTTCTTCACATGTAAGTATACTTTTCCTTTGTGGTTTTGTAGTGTAAACAAAATAACTGCATCCATAACTTTCTATAGGCTAAATGTATGCAGCATCTGAACAGACGCACTGACTTTAATATGAAATACAACTTCCCTGATCCAACATATTTATTGAAAGAAAAGGGAATAACAAGGGATTTTCCCCCAGGATGTACTGTAAATGTATGTCTTTTTGCACATTGTTTTAATACATTTTCAATGTATAGCATAACACACTTTGGAGGTAAGCATAAATTGAACAAAAAAACTACTTACTTTAGTTCTCTAATTGTCTGTTATTTTATTTATTTTTTCATTTTAGGAAAAGAGGCAGGAGAGCGATCATCAGAGTGCCTCCATGCAGATCCATCACATATGCAGAGACCATTCCTGGGTGGAGATGGTGGTGCACAACTATTTTTGCTGTGCTACTGACAGATGTAGTAGTACGGGTCCCAGGTAGGCAAGTTACTACTTTTGCACCTAAAGAGATAATATTTTTAGCTCCATTTTTGCGTTAATTTGGAACTCTTGCACTCTAAGAAAAGCATCGGTTTGTACATCTTGAAATCTCATAATTGCTGATGTTTGGGCCTCTATGGCTGTATACAAATAATGAAAACTATGATTAAATATTTGATAAAATATGGTTTAGCCTCCTAACCTGTCTAGACATTTGTTTATTTTGCTCTATTTGTGTGGTCATAAAATGCTATGGCCTCAATCATGTCCAGTGCTGGATCTCTTGCAGGTGTAGATTTTTGTGCAGGGGTGGACTCAACAATTGTTTTTTCTTGGTATTGTGCAGGTTGTGAGACAGCAAATAGGTGGAGATACTAATCATGTCTTCCTTTTGCCTGTCATCAAACTTTTCCTATGTGTTGAAGTCTCCTCGTTTGTCAGGACATGTTTTTCTGTAGAAGCAATACACAGATGGACCGGGATGTAACAAAGTCCAAGTACAAAGGAATAAGTGGTTATTTATTTTCTCCAGGACATCTAAAGTATCCCTATTGGGAGCACTAAACTACACCTATTTTTCATTCTGTATGTTGTTTTAGAGGAGATAGTGACCTCCTTAGTATTTTATTGACTGCATGAGTAGTTTGAAGTGTGAAGTTCACTAACCCTCTATTTGGATGTACCATTGTTTGAAAAAAGAGAGTATACTCTACTCTTAAACAATGGGGCACATTAATCAATGTGTGATAAAAACACATTGTGAATGCTAAAACTCATTGTGTATGATAAATGGTGCTCCAGCCAATCAGCTCCGGTCATGTGTTCAGCTCCTAATTGTCATGTGTTTGAAAAACTTCAGGTGGGAGTTGATTGGCTTGAGCACCATTTATCATACACAATGAGTTTTATCATTCCCAACAAGTTTAATCACTTGCTGATAAACAGGCCCCAAAGAGTCCTGATTATTTATTACCAGTTATTTATTTAGAGCACACATATTACGCAGCTCTTTACAGAGAATATTTGTCCATTCACATCAGTCCCTGCCCAAGTAGAGCTTACAATCTATTTTCCCTACCACATGTACACACACATTCACGCTAACGTTACTTTTGTTGGGATCCAATTAACCTACCAGTATATTTTTGAATTGTGAGAGGAAACCAGAGTACCCGGAGGAAACCCACGCAAGTACGGGGAGAATATACAAACTCCGCACAGTTAGGGCCATGGTTGGAATCAAACCCATGACCTCAGTGCTGTGAGGCAGTAATGCTAACCATTACACCATCCATATCACCCTACAATACATGTGTGCAGAAGTCCAGAGATAGGAGTTTTAATGTTCAGTTCTCCTACTATACCTCCAGGTATCAATAAACACCAGAGAGCCCTAAATTGACGCAGAAGGGTTTCTACTCATCTGTATCCCTTTTATAGCTACTATATTATTCCTACATATTGTATTGTAGGTATTTCATTCCAACTAGTAGATAAAATAGATATTGTCATCAAAAGATCAGACTTTATTATGAAAGCCTATGTTTAGAACACTTCTTTTGCTGTTATGGAAAGGTAGATTAGATGCTAGTCTATCAATTCTTAAAAAAACGCACACATTTTCTTTCTGTAAACTATTTTTACTCAATTTTTTATGGAATGTGTTGAGTTATAAATTAATGCTATTTTCTGAAAATTCAGACTTCTGAAAAAAATGAGGAAAATCAAAGTAATGTGTAGATTGATTTGCATAAACAAATTACTGATACTGATGTTGTAATGTGACCAGTCCAAAAATGTGCCAAAATGCACATCGAGAGGAAAAGTCTCAATGGCGAAGAGGTAAAGTTTGCAGACAATTAGTTAAATTAAAGAAAAAGAAAAAAAGAAAATCAACATGATGTTTATAGTTTCTCTTGCTAAATAAGTGACTAATCCTACCGCCAGCTTTCCTATTTTGGCCACTGTGCTGTGGGAGTCTATAGCTAAAATGTTATGTTACCATTGTCAAGCAAATGGTACCATTATTAAAATGTTTAAATAATGCTAACGTACTATTTAGCTGTGTACAAAAACCAAGAGGTCCCAAATGGTACCTTTATTACAATGTTTTAATATTGCTAGCATTTTAAATAGTGCTTACTAATAGACAAAGGTCTAGGGAGACACAAGAAAAGGGGACATTGCAGAAGTTACAATATGATAATGAATATAGTACTATGGAAACAACAACTAAATAAATGCAAATATGCAAGTATGCAAATAAACAATCAACTCTGGGCAGATAGGATGATGCACATACATTTTACTGCACAATAAATAATAAAATACAATGAAAGTACTGTAGACTGTTCTTATCATTATGGTATATTTAGCATTTTACATAATCCAGCCAAAAATGGTATCTAAAGGGTTCTTTATTAATTTAGGTGACAACTCTAAAGCTAAGGAAAATATGTTTTTCTAAAACGCTCACAGAAAAATGAAGATATGTGATGGTAACTATATTTTATAAAGGAGATGGTTAGTAACATTGGCCCTCATTCCGAGTTGTTCGCTCGCTAGCTGCTTTTAGCAGCATTGCACACGCTAGGCCGCCACCCTCTGGGAGTGTATCTTAGTTTAGCAGAATAGCGAACGAAAGATTAGCAGAATTGCTAATAAATAATTATTTGCAGTTTCTGAGTAGCTCCAGACCTACTCACAGATTGCGATCAGCTCAGTCCGTTTAGTTCCTGGTTTGACGTCACAAACACTCCCTGCGTTCGGCCAGCCACTCCCCCGTTTCTCCAGAAACTCCCATGTTTTTCCCTGACATGCCTGCATTTTTTAGCACACTCCCGGAAAAATGCTCAGTTACCACCCAGAAACGCCCCTTTCCTGTCAATCATTTACCGATCAGCAGTGCGACTGAAAAGCGCAGCAGAATCCACAGCAAATCTACTGAGTTTTTAGTTAAATTACTAAGCGCATGCGCCCTGCGTGCCTTGTGCATGCGCAATTTGCAACAAATTGCAGCATAGCGAAAATTAGCAATGAGCGAACAACTCGGAATGACCACCATTGTGACTGAACAGAACTTTGGGCATTAGTAATTAGATACCTAAGAACTCAAGATGTGTTGGGTGCATACTTTACATGCTAAAAACATAAGCTCATAAAGGCTGCAAGTAAAAATGTGAGTTTATGCTCAAATGTTGATTTGTAGGAAATATGCATCCCATTATGCACACATTCCAGGTTTACATCAGGTGTACATACATACATACATACATACATACATACATACATACATACATACATACATACGCAGGGGTGAATTTAGGGGGCAGGCCACCCCTAGGCACATTATTGGCCACCACCACCCCACCCTTCATCACGCCTCAAGACCACCAAACAGCCCCAACCTCACCCTACTCCTGAACCAGAGAGGTGCACCAGACACTTCTCAGGTTTTGTGTTTTGGTTTTGGATCTGGATCTCCATTCGTGTTTTGGATCTTGATTGGTTTTGCCAAAACCACCCTTTTGGCTCTTGTTTTTGGATCTGGATTTTTTTGGGGAAAAACAACAACATAAAAAACAGCTAAAATCACAGAATTTTTTTTTTTTTTGTTCCTACAGTATTAACCACAATAGCCTTAATTTCTACTCATTTGCAGTCTATTTCGAACAACTCACAATATTGTTTTTAGGCCAAAAGGTTGCACCGAAGTAGCTGGATGACTAAGCTAAGCGACACAAGTGGGTGGCACAAACACGTGGCCCATCTAGGAGTGGCACTGCAGTGGCAGACAGGATGGCAGTTTTAAAAACTAGGCCCCAAAGAGCACATAATGCAAAGAAAAGAAAAAAAATCTTTGGACAAGTACAATTCCATCTTGCACCTCTTTATTTTCGATGTGTACTTTAAGGTTGTTTAAGTTGTTTTTATTCCACTACAGGAAAACATTATCAAATATTTGTATCTCTATTAGGTGGATATATAAACAGTACCCAAGCCTGATTGAACTATTAGTTTAAATCTAGTATACACCATTGGTTTATATTTGATACAGGTTCAGTATTCCTTATCCAAAATTAAAAATTCCACATTTTTGATTCCCCTACTGAGATAATGACACATATATATGCATATTATATTATATTATATATCTATATAATATATCTATATATACACATAATATATATGTGATTATCTCAGTAGGGGACCCAAAAATTTGGGATTTTGGATAAGGGATACTCAACCTGTATACAAAATCTATACCTCCCATTCTAGGAGGGACAAAATGCTCTCTACCTGGATTTCCCTCTTAATTATGATTGTAATAATTTTCGTTGAATTACTTTTTTTTTATCAATGAAGTAGTATAACACATGTGATGCCAATCATACTGTATATTAAAAAGAGAAGTCCAGGTAAAGAACATTTTGTCCCTCCCACAATAGGTCATGTTGAGAGGTATGCAAAATCTAATATACACCATACCCCTCCACCAGGACCCCCTGTCTTAAGTGACCCAGAGCCCCCCCCCAAGTCTTAATCCAGTCCTGCACAATACAAATTAGTGTATTTTCCAGTAAGCAAATGGACATATGCCTGACACATCATAAGACCCATAGATTTTATGATATGGAATGTTTTGCTCATATTGAAAAAGTATTCCACGGTACAGAGCTACGTTTTTCGAACACAACCTCAAACATAGATCTCTTAATATGCTATACTTTAGAAATAGGTATGCAGTCACTATGTCACAGTTTAAAATGTCAACATTGTATATGTTGTCAGCAGGTCAACATTAATGATGTCGACATGGTTAAAATGATGAAATCATTACTGTTGACACCTGCAAAGTTTCAATATTATCAGAATGTTGACATTGATATGTCGACATTGTCATAAAGTTGATATTACCATTAGTTTAGAGGGGCAGATTTATTAAGCCTGGTGAAGAGATAATGTGGAAGGAGATAACGCACCAGCCAGTCAGCTCCTAGCTGTCATTTTTCAAACCCAGCCTGTAACATGGAAGTTAGGAGCTGATTGGCTGGTGGTTGTCACCTTCCACTTTATCACTTCACCGTTCCTTATAAATCTGCCCCTGAGTTACCATTCAAGTTAGTGTTAGGGTTATAGTTAAGGACAGAATAAGAAGAAAACCAGCATGTTAAAAATTGATGACATAACATCAGTGTCGGCATGCTGAATGTTGACATGGTCATAATTGACAAGTTCAATGTCAATGTTATGGCCATGTCATCAGGGTGGATGTCCACATGATCATTGTCTAACATATATAGTGAACCTTAGGATAAATCTCATAATATTGTAGTGTAATAGTTATATACAGTATATGGCAACAACTGTGATGCAATGAAAAAATAATGCTCATATTCAATCATTATATTTTTATCATCTATTTAAAATACAAGTTATATGCTCTTAAAATCATCAGTGAACAGAATTCTCTAGCTCTATTTGAGCATATAAATAACTGCAAAGAGGTTTAAAATTGGATTTTTTATTTTGGAGTTTTCAATCAAACATGCAGGTTAAGAGTTGCAACATAAACAAACAAACAAAGGATTGAACACATTAATTCAAGGTAGCAGATCCTTCGATTTCCCTTATTTGTGTGCTCTGCCTGCAGAGTAATGTCCTTTTCTGCAGTGAAATCATGCAGCACCATTTTCTCTCTCTCGCATAATGACTGAAATATGTTGAGTGTGTCCTAAATCACAAATCTGAAGTATAATATTACTATAAATACAAAATGAGCACCTTAGATGATCACATATAATATAAAGTAAGTTGAAGTCATTCACTTTAACATACTTCACATTATTTTACAACAGTTACAAGTTGGAGCATCAGAAACTACAGTTGAGAGGCCTCCACTCTAGAATCATTCAAATACAGCCTCAAGACATTATTATTATTATTATTATTATTATTATTATTATTATTATTATCATCCATTACTTATATGGCTCCACTATGGTTCTGCAGCACCTTACAAAGTACATAAACAAATCAGCTAAATAAGAAAACAGGCTGTGGAAACACTTTTCCAAACTCCTCGCAAAGGCATATCTATAATGGGTGCAAGCTGTGTGGTGCACATTGGCACCTGGGTATAGGAGGCAGTGGTGCAAGAGGGGGGAGCAGGTACTGTTTTCCTGGGCCCAGGCCCTCAGAGAGAACCCAAGTCTTACCTCCTTAAATGGCAGCAGCACTTGCAGCTCTATTCCTTAGCCCAGCACACACTGTGTTAGGCGCGGCGGTCTTCGGCCGTGCCCTGACTGAGCAGCGGTCACGGCCGCCGCGCCTCTCTCCTTCCCTGTCCCCCGCACGGCGCTCAAGCAACGCCAGGACGCCGTGCGCACGATAGCCGCCGGGTCCCTGGCAACGCAGGACGCCGTGCGTGCAGGGCCGCAGGGTGCATAGCAACGGGGACGCCACAGGTGGACCGCGTTCCCCGTTGCTAAGAATAGTTAATTAGGTTGCTCGTGCAGCAGGGCAGCTGCACGGCAACTAGTAATTAGGGTCTGGGGGCTGGTCCTGCTGGCCCTCCTGTTATTGGCCAGCAGGGCCTTTTTATGTGAGCCAGCACACTGCAGCCCCGCCGGTGATAGCTTCTTGTATGCTGTTCCTGCCTTGCAGAACTCTGTTCCTGTCAGCCGTGTTTGGTGGATCTTGCTCCCTGCCCTTTGGTACTTTGGAGGTCCGAAGCCGGTCCTGGGAATCCTTCTAGTCCTTGCGAACCTGTTTGTCATCTGGGGTTCTCGCCCGGTTTCGTGAGTAGCGGCTTCTGCCGCGTGTTGCGGCCTATGCCGCTTAGTGTTTACTTTACTGTGAATTGGTGCATTTGAGGAGGTTTCCGCTTTCACTGTCCTCCCCGGAACTCGGCGGTGCCGTGTAGGGGAGTGGACAGTGGTTTCTTTGTAGTTCTTTTTCCTTTGGCGGCGTGCCGCACATACGTTTAGTTTTTAGGTAGTTCATAGCCCCTAGCGTTGTTGTTTCAGTTAGAGGTCCCCTTGTTATTACCCTGTCTCAGTTCACGCCTTGTCTCTCTTTAAGACCTGAGGGGGCATCGGAGTTGGGCAGACCTAGTCCACCCTTCAAACGCGGCTGCCATGGGCCCAAGAAACCATAGTCATTCAGGCGTGAATTGATAACACGGGTAAGACAACGGAGGTAGGGTGCTAGGTAGAGATGAGCGGGTTCGGTTTCTTTGAATCCGAACCCGCACGAACTTCACTTTTTTTTTCACGGGTCCGAGCGACTCGGATCTTCCCGCCTTGCTCGGTTAACCCGAGCGCGCCCGAACGTCATCATGACGCTGTCGGATTCTCGCGAGACTCGGATTCTATATAAGGAGCCGCGCGTCGCCGCCATTTTCACACGTGCATTGAGATTGATAGGGAGAGGACGTGGCTGGCGTCCTCTCCATTAGAATAGATTAGAAGAGAGAGAGAGAGAGAGAGAGATTGTGCAGACAGAGTTTACCACAGTGACCAGTGCAGTTGTTGTTAAGTTAACTTTTATTTAATATATCCGTTCTCTGCTATATCCGTTCTCTGCCTGAAAAAAACGATACACAGCAGTCACACAGTGTGACTCAGTCTGTGTGCACTCAGCTCAGCCCAGTGTGCTGCACATCAATGTATAAAAGCTTATAATAATTGTGGGGGAGACTGGGGAGCACTGCAGGTTGTTATAGCAGGAGCCAGGAGTACATAATATTATATTAATTTAAAATTAAACAGTGCACACTTTTGCTGCAGGAGTGCCACTGCCAGTGTGACTAGTGGTGACCAGTGCCTGACCACCAGTATAGTAGTATATTGTTGTATACTATCTCTTTATCAACCAGTCTATATTAGCAGCAGACACAGTACAGTGCGGTAGTTCACGGCTGTGGCTACCTCTGTGTCGGCAGTCGGCACTCGGCAGGCAGTCCGTCCATCCATAATTGTATAATTATATACCACCTAACCGTGGTATTTTTTTTTCTTTCTTTATACCGTCGTCATAGTCATACTAGTTGTTACGAGTATACTACTATCTCTTTATCAACCAGTGTACAGTGCGGTAGTTCACGGCTGTGGCTACCTCTGTGTCGGCAGTCGGCAGGCAGTCCGTCCATCCATAATTGTATTATAATATATACCACCTAACCGTGGTTTTTTTTTCATTCTTTATACCGTCATAGTGTCATACTAGTTGTTACGAGTATACTACTATCTCTTTATCAACCAGTGTACAGTGCGGTAGTTCACGGCTGTGGCTACCTCTGTGTCGGCAGTCGGCAGGCAGTCCGTCCATCCATAATTGTATTATAATATATACCACCTAACCGTGGTTTTTTTTTCATTCTTTATACCGTCATAGTCAGTCATACTAGTTGTTACGAGTATACTACTATCTCTTTATCAACCAGTGTACAGTGCGGTAGTTCACGGCTGTGGCTACCTCTGTGTCGGCACTCGGCAGGCAGTCCGTCCATCCATAATTGTATTATAATATATACCACCTAACCGTGGTTTTTTTTTCATTCTTTATACCGTCATAGTGTCATACTAGTTGTTACGAGTATACTACTATCTCTTTATCAACCAGTGTACAGTGCGGTAGTTCACGGCTGTGGCTACCTCTGTGTCGGAACTCGGCAGGCAGTCCGTCCATCCATAATTGTATTACAATATATACCACCTAACCGTGGTTTTTTTTCCATTCTTTATACCGTCATAGTCAGTCATACTAGTTGTTACGAGTATACTACTATCTCTTTATCAACCAGTGTACAGTGCGGTAGTTCACGGCTGTGGCTACCTCTGTGTCGGAACTCGGCAGGCAGTCCGTCCATCCATAATTGTATTATTATAATATATACCACCTAACCGTGGTTTTTTTTTCATTCTTTATACCGTCATAGTGTCATACTAGTTGTTACGAGTATACTACTATCTCTTTATCAACCAGTGTACAGTGCGGTAGTTCACGGCTGTGGCTACCTCTGTGTCGGCACTCGGCAGGCAGTCCGTCCATCCATAATTGTATTACAATATATACCACCTAACCGTGGTTTTTTTATACCACCTAACCGTGGCAGTCCGTCCATAATTGTATACTAGTATCCAATCCATCCATCTCCATTGTTTACCTGAGGTGCCTTTTAGTTCTGCCTATAAAATATGGAGAACAAAAAAGTTGAGGTTCCAAAATTAGGGAAAGATCAAGATCCACTTCCACCTCGTGCTGAAGCTGCTGCCACTAGTCACGGCCGAGACGATGAAATGCCAGCAACGTCGTCTGCCAAGGCCGATGCCCAATGTCATAGTACAGAGCATGTCAAATCCAAAACACCAAATATCAGAAAAAAAAGGACTCCAAAACCTAAAATAAAATTGTCGGAGGAGAAGCGTAAACTTGCCAATATGCCATTTACCACACGGAGTGGCAAGGAACGGCTGAGGCCCTGGCCTATGTTCATGGCTAGTGGTTCAGCTTCACATGAGGATGGAAGCACTCAGCCTCTCGCTAGAAAACTGAAAAGACTCAAGCTGGCAAAAGCACCGCAAAGAACTGTGCGTTCTTTGAAATCCCAAATCCACAAGGAGAGTCCAATTGTGTCGTTTGCGATGCCTGACCTTCCCAACACTGGACGTGAAGAGCATGCGCCTTCCACTATTTGCATGCCCCCTGCAAGTGCTGGAAGGAGCACCCGCAGTCCAGTTCCTGATAGTCAGATTGAAGATGTCAGTGTTGAAGTACACCAGGATGAGGAGGATATGGGTGTTGCTGGCGCTGGGGAGGAAATTGACCAGGAGGATTCTGATGGTGAGGTGGTTTGTTTAAGTCAGGCACCCGGGGAGACACCTGTTGTCCGTGGGAGGAATATGGCCGTTGACATGCCAGGTGAAAATACCAAAAAAATCAGCTCTTCGGTGTGGAGGTATTTCACCAGAAATGCGGACAACAGGTGTCAAGCCGTGTGTTCCCTTTGTCAAGCTGTAATAAGTAGGGGTAAGGACGTTAACCACCTCGGAACATCCTCCCTTATACGTCACCTGCAGCGCATTCATAATAAGTCAGTGACAAGTTCAAAAACTTTGGGTGACAGCGGAAGCAGTCCACTGACCAGTAAATCCCTTCCTCTTGTAACCAAGCTCACGCAAACCACCCCACCAACTCCCTCAGTGTCAATTTCCTCCTTCCCCAGGAATGCCAATAGTCCTGCAGGCCATGTCACTGGCAAGTCTGACGAGTCCTCTCCTGCCTGGGATTCCTCCGATGCATCCTTGCGTGTAACGCCTACTGCTGCTGGCGCTGCTGTTGTTGCCGCTGGGAGTCGATGGTCATCCCAGAGGGGAAGTCGTAAGCCCACTTGTACTACTTCCAGTAAGCAATTGACTGTTCAACAGTCCTTTGCGAGGAAGATGAAATATCACAGCAGTCATCCTACTGCAAAGCGGATAACTGAGTCCTTGACAACTATGTTGGTGTTAGACGTGCGTCCGGTATCCGCCGTTAGTTCACAGGGAACTAGACAATTTATTGAGGCAGTGTGCCCCCGTTACCAAATACCATCTAGGTTCCACTTCTCTAGGCAGGCGATACCGAGAATGTACACGGACGTCAGAAAAAGACTCACCAGTGTCCTAAAAAATGCAGTTGTACCCAATGTCCACTTAACCACGGACATGTGGAGCAGGGCAGGGTCAGGACTATATGACTGTGACAGCCCACTGGGTAGATGTATGGACTCCCGCCGCAAGAACAGCAGCGGCGGCACCAGTAGCAGCATCTCGCAAACGCCAACTCTTTCCTAGGCAGGCTACGCTTTGTATCACCGCTTTCCAGAATACGCACACAGCTGAAAACCTCTTACGGCAACTGAGGAAGATCATCGCGGAATGGCTTACCCCAATTGGACTCTCCTGTGGATTTGTGGCATCGGACAACGCCAGCAATATTGTGTGTGCATTAAATATGGGCAAATTCCAGCACGTCCCATGTTTTGCACATACCTTGAATTTGGTGGTGCAGAATTTTTTAAAAAACGACAGGGGTGTGCAAGAGATGCTGTCGGTGGCCAGAAGAATTGCGGGACACTTTCGGCGTACAGGCACCACGTACAGAAGACTGGAGCACCACCAAAAACTACTGAACCTGCCCTGCCATCATCTGAAGCAAGAAGTGGTAACGAGGTGGAATTCAACCCTCTATATGCTTCAGAGGTTGGAGGAGCAGCAAAAGGCCATTCAAGCCTATACAATTGAGCACGATATAGGAGATGGAATGCACCTGTCTCAAGTGCAGTGGAGAATGATTTCAACGTTGTGCAAGGTTCTGATGCCCTTTGAACTTGCCACACGTGAAGTCAGTTCAGACACTGCCAGCCTGAGTCAGGTCCTTCCCCTCATCAGGCTTTTGCAGAAGAAGCTGGAGGCATTGAAGAAGGAGCTAACACGGAGCGATTCCGCTAGGCATGTGGGACTTGTGGATGCAGCCCTTAATTCGCTTAACAAGGATTCACGGGTGGTCAATCTGTTGAAATCAGAGCACTACATTTTGGCCACCGTGCTCGATCCTAGATTTAAAGCCTACCTTGGATCTCTCTTTCCGGCAGACACAGGTCTGCTGGGGTTGAAAGACCTGCTGGTGACAAAATTGTCAAGTCAAGCGGAACGCGACCTGTCAACATCTCCTCCTTCACATTCTCCCGCAACTGGGGGTGCGAGGAAAAGGCTCAGAATTCCGAGCCCACCCGCTGGCGGTGATGCAGGGCAGTCTGGAGCGACTGCTGATGCTGACATCTGGTCCGGACTGAAGGACCTGACAACGATTACGGACATGTCGTCTACTGTCACTGCATATGATTCTCTCAACATTGATAGAATGGTGGAGGATTATATGAGTGACCGCATCCAAGTAGGCACGTCACACAGTCCGTACTTATACTGGCAGGAAAAAGAGGCAATTTGGAGGCCCTTGCACAAACTGGCTTTATTCTACCTAAGTTGCCCTCCCACAAGTGTGTACTCCGAAAGAGTGTTTAGTGCCGCCGCTCACCTTGTCAGCAATCGGCGTACGAGGTTACATCCAGAAAATGTGGAGAAGATGATGTTCATTAAAATGAATTATAATCAATTCCTCCGCGGAGACATTGACCAGCAGCAATTGCCTCCACAAAGTACACAGGGAGCTGAGATGGTGGATTCCAGTGGGGACGAATTGATAATCTGTGAGGAGGGGGATGTACACGGTGATATATCGGAGGGTGAAGATGAGGTGGACATCTTGCCTCTGTAGAGCCAGTTTGTGCAAGGAGAGATTAATTGCTTCTTTTTTGGGGGGGGTCCAAACCAACCCGTCATATCAGTCACAGTCGTGTGGCAGACCCTGTCACTGAAATGATGGGTTGGTTAAAGTGTGCATGTCCTGTTTTGTTTATACAACATAAGGGTGGGTGGGAGGGCCCAAGGATAATTCCATCTTGCACCTCTTTTTTCTTTTCTTTTTCTTTGCATCATGTGCTGATTGGGGAGGGTTTTTTGGAAGGGACATCCTGCGTGACACTGCAGTGCCACTCCTAGATGGGCCCGGTGTTTGTGTCGGCCACTAGGGTCGCTAATCTTACTCACACAGCTACCTCATTGCGCCTCTTTTTTTCTTTGCGTCATGTGCTGTTTGGGGAGGGTTTTTTGGAAGGGACATCCTGCGTGACACTGCAGTGCCACTCCTAGATGTGCCCGGTGTTTGTGTCGGCCACTAGGGTCGCTAATCTTACTCACACAGTCAGCTACCTCATTGCGCCTCTTTTTTTCTTTGCGTCATGTGCTGTTTGGGGAGGGTTTTTTGGAAGGGCCATCCTGCGTGACACTGCAGTGCCACTCCTAGATGGGCCCGGTGTTTGTGTCGGCCACTAGGGTCGCTAATCTTACTCACACAGCTACCTCATTGCGCCTCTTTTTTTCTTTGCGTCATGTGCTGTTTGGGGAGGGTTTTTTGGAAGGGACATCCTGCGTGACACTGCAGTGCCACTCCTAGATGGGCCCGGTGTTTGTGTCGGCCACTAGGGTCGCTTATCTTACTCACACAGCGACCTCGGTGCAAATTTTAGGACTAAAAATAATATTGTGAGGTGTGAGGTATTCAGAATAGACTGAAAATGAGTGTAAATTATGGTTTTTGAGGTTAATAATACTTTGGGATCAAAATGACCCCCAAATTCTATGATTTAAGCTGTTTTTTAGTGTTTTTGGAAAAAAACACCCGAATCCAAAACACACCCGAATCCGACAAAAATAATTCGGTGAGGTTTTGCCAAAACGCGTTCGAACCCAAAACACGGCCGTGGAACCGAACCCAAAACCAAAACACAAAACCCGAAAAATTTCAGGCGCTCATCTCTAGTGCTAGGGGCTATTTCCTTCCCATTTCCCAATCCCAGCATTCCGTCTTGGTGCTCAGGACTCACTACATAAGATCTCCCCTGTCCTGAGCATCAGGATCGTAACATTATCACCGGCCAACATAAAAAAAAGGGGTTTAATTTTTTCCGTTGTATTGGTGGGCCTAGAAATTCGGCCTCATGAATCCGGCTGGTTTAGGGCCAAACCCCAGTCAGCTTTTGGTTAACCAAATACAGGAATTAACTCAGATGGTTCAGGACCTTACTCTTCGGGTGAGATCGCAGGAAGATCTTTTGCGAGCCTCCCCGAGCATGGTTCCAGAACCAAAGATGCATTTACCTGACCGTTTTTCGGGTAACTGAAAGGATTTTTTTAATTTCAAGGAAGCTTGTAAGCTTTATTTTCGTTTAAGGCCCCGTTCCTCTGGTACTGAGTCTCAGCGGGTCGGGATTGTGATGTCTCTACTTCAGGGTGATCCACAGACCTGGGCGTTTGGGCTAAGAGCGGATAATGCTGCTTTATCAGTAGACGCCTTTTTTAAATCCTTAGGCCTCTTATATGACGACCCAGATAGAGAAGCATCAGCTGAGAGTCACCTGTGTGCCCTTAAGCAAGGCAAAAA
The DNA here is from genome assembly GCF_028390025.1 of Pseudophryne corroboree. NCBI lineage: Eukaryota > Metazoa > Chordata > Amphibia > Anura > Myobatrachidae > Pseudophryne > Pseudophryne corroboree. Next base: position 325,878,385 of record NC_086451.1, read on the forward strand.
TCCAGCAGAGGTGTATTGTACCGAATTTCGCCGTTGGTCGAACGACTGTGGCTGGAATGACCCGGCCCTGCGCAGTCAGTTTCGCCTCGGACTGTCGGAAGTGATTAAAGACAGTCTCCTTCAGTACCCCGCTCCTGAGACTCTAGACAAACTCATGGAGCTCGCTATTAAAATTGATCGTCATCTCCGAGAGCGGAGGGCTGAAAGAGGAACAACTTTTAGGCCTAATCCATGTGTATATACTTTTCCTGAGGACGTCGAGGAGCCCATGCAAATGGGTCTCTCCCGACTGTCCCCAGAGGAAAGAACCAGAAGGTTAAGTTCTGGTCTTTGTTTGTATTGTGGTGGTAAGGGACATATTGCACGTAACTGCCCGAACAAGCCGGGAAACGCTCTGACCAAGTGAATTGTGAGGGGGTTCACTTGGGTCTGCAGTTAATCTCCTCCTAATAATTCTCTATTAGTTCCAGTAAAGATTTCCTTTGGCAGCCTCAGTTCGTTGGTGTTGGCCTTCGTCGACAGTGGAGCTGCAGGAAATTTTATGGATTTAGCTTGGGCTAAGGCTTTAGGCGTTCCACTTATACCCTTAGATAGACGTATCACCATGCATGGCTTGGATGGGGGTCCACTTTCCAATGGGGTTATTACTCACCGCACACCTCCAGTATTGCTGACAGTGGGGGCCCTACATTCAGAAGAAATAGAATTTTACCTTACACATTGTCCATCAGTTCCAGTAGTTTTGGGTCACCCCTGGCTTGCCTTTCATAATCCCACCATAGATTGGCGGTCTGGGGTGATTTCCCAATGGGGTCCTTTTTGTGTTAAGGAGTGTATTTCCCATCCTGTCCGGGTTGCGGCAGTTACCCCAGAACTTATTCCTCTGGAATATCAGGATTTTGCTGATGTGTTCTCCAAGGGTAATGCAGACTTCTGTCTCCCCATCGGTCCTATGACTGCGCTATAGATTTAGTTCCCGGGGCCACTTTACCTAAGGGGAGATTATATGCCCTCTCCGGGCCAGAAACCACGGCTATGGATAATTATATCCAGGAAAGCCTGAAAAAAGGCTTCATTAGGCCTTCGAAATCTACTTTGAGTGCAGGATTCTTTTTTGTTGAGAAAAAAGATGGGTTGCTCAGACCATGTATTGATTTTCGGGCTCTGAATAAAATTTCTGTTAAAAACACCTACCCTTTGCCTTTGATTTTAGTACTTTTTGATCAGTTACGCTCTGCCGTTATCTTCTCAAAAATCGATCTTAGAGGAGCTTACAATCTCATCCGAATAAGATCTGGGGATGAGTGGAAGACGGCTTTCAGCACACAGTCGGGTCATTATGAATACCTGGTGATGCCCTTTGGGCTGTCAAATGCTCCTGCGGTATTTCAAGACCTCATCAATGATGTTCTTCGTGACTTTCTTGGAAAGTTCGTTGTCGTTTATTTAGATGACATTTTGATTTATTCTGAGTCTATGGAACAACATATTACCCATGTGCGTCTGGTTCTTCAAAAACTACGGGAGAATCATTTATACGCAAAACTAGAGAAATGTGATTTTCACATCACGGAAATGTCCTTCTTGGGGTATATTATTTCTCCCCAGGGATTTTTCATGGAACCGAAAAAACTCCAGGCCATCCTTAATTGGGCGCAACCCACAAATTTAAAAGCAATTCAGCGCTTTTTAGGGTTTGCAAACTATTATAGGCGGTTCATTCATACCTTTTCTGATTTGGTCGCTCCTATAGTAGCATTGACTAAAAAAGGAGCGGACCCTTCCAATTGGTCGCCTGCAGCCGAGTCTGCCTTTCGGGCCTTAAAACAGGCCTTTGTCTTGGCTCCTGTTCTCAGGCACCCTAACCCGGAGCTCCCCTTTATAGTCGAGGTAGATGCCTCAGAGGTTGGAGTGGGGGCTATCCTATCTCAGGAAGATCCGGAGTCTCAGGAATTACACCCTTGTGCCTTCATGTCCAGGAAATTCTCCTCCGCAGAATCCAACTATGACGTTGGTAATCGAGAATTGCTGGCAGTTAAATGGGCTTTCAAGGAGTGGAGGCATTGGCTGGAGGGAGCTAGGCATACTATTACAGTGTTTACTGACCATAAGAACCTGCAGTATATTGAGTCAGCTAAACGGCTTAATGCTCGGCAGGCACGTTGGGCATTGTTTTTTACTTGTTTCAGGTTTATTATCACCTTCAGGCCCGGTTCCAAAAATACTAAAGCTGATGCCCTGTCACGTTGTTTTCTTCCGGTTCACAATAACCATCCTGCTACTACCCCCATAGTTCCATCATCTGTCATCCGGGCAGGCCTCACACAGGATTTATTTACTCAGTTAGTCCAGCTTCAACAGCAGGCTCCTAAACCGACTCCTGCTGATCGTCTCTTTGTCCCTGAATTTCTGAGAGGCACTGTTTTAGCTGAGTTTCATGACAACAAAGTCTCTGGTCATCCAGGTATCACTAAGACCTTGGAGTTAGTCTCTCGCTCGGTGTGGTGGCCTAGTCTTTCTAAAGATGTAAGGGAATTTGTCCATTCCTGTCAGGTTTGTGCACGGCATAAGGTTCCTCGTTCATTGCCGATCGGGCAACTCGTACCTTTAGCCGTTCCTCTCAGGCCATGGTCACATATATCCATGGATTTCGTGGTGGACCTTCCTCTTTCAGCCGGATTTCGAGTCATTTGGGTGGTAGTAGATCGTTTTAGTAAGATGGCTCATTTCATTGCTCTTCCCCGATTACCCTCTGCTCAAGGGTTGGCAGTCTTGTTTCTCCGTCATGTGTTCAGGCTCCATGGGTTGCCCAGGGATATTGTCTCTGATCGGGGTCCGCAATTCATTGCTCATTTCTGGAAACGTTTTTGTGCCTCATTGAATATGAAACTCTCTTTAACATCTGGGTACCATCCACAATCTAACGGACAAACCGAACGAGTTAACCAGTCATTAAAACAGTATTTACGGTTGTATTCGGCCAAACTCCAGAATGATTGGTCTGAATTTCTTCCGTTAGCCGAATTTGCTTATAATAACTCTTGTCATTCTTCCACCAAGGAGTCCCCATTCTTTTCAGTCTTTGGCTTTCATCCTAGAGCCAACTCTTTTTTTCCTCATTCTCCAGTCTCCTCGTTGACCTTAACCTCCCATCTCAGAACAATTTGGAGAAAGGTGCACCTTGCCTTGAGAAAAGCTGCCTTCCGAGAAAAGACATTTTCTGATAGGCTCCGACGTCCTTGCACTTTTAAGGTGGGAGATAAGGTATGGTTGTCAACTCGCAACATCAAGCTCCGACAACCTTCGGCTAGATTGGGACCCAAATTTATTGGACCATTCCTTATCATTAAGAAGGTCAACCCAGTTGCTTTTCGGCTACGCTTGCCGAGATCTCTCAAAATTGGCAATACTTTTCACTGTTCTCTTTTGAAACAGTATTTTTCTTCCAGGAGATTTCCTCGGAGGATTTCCCAGGGTAGATCTCCGGTGGATGTTCAGGGGCAACAAGAGTTCTTGGTGGAGAAGGTTTTAGATTCTAAGCTTTCTCGGGGTCGGCTCTATTTTTTGGTCCACTGGAAATGTTATGGCCCTAAAGAAAAATCTTGGGTGTTGGATAAAGATTTACATGCTCCCAAGCTGAAGAGGATTTTTTTTCTGGAGTTTCCTCAGAAACCTGGCTCTAGGGGTTCTTTAACCCCTCCTCAAGGGGGGGGGGGTACTGTTAGGCGCGGCGGTCTTCGGCCGTGAACTGATTGAGCAGCGGTCACGGCCGCCGCGCCTTTCTCCTTCCCTGTCCCCCGCACGGCACCTAGCAACGCCAGGACGCCATGCGCACGATAGCCGCCGGGTCCCTGGCAACGCAGGCCGCCGTGCGTGCAGGGCCGCCGGGTGCATAGCAATGGGGACGCCACAGGTGGACCGCGTTCCCCGTTGCTAAGAATAGTTAATTAGGTTGCTCGTGCAGCAGGGCAGCTGCACGGCAACTAGTAATTAGGGTCTGGGGGCTGGTCCTGCTGGCCCTCCTGTTATTGGCCAGCAGGGCCTTTTTATGTGAGCCAGCACACTGCAGCCCCGCCGGTGATAGCTTCTTGTATGCTGTTCCTGCCTTGCAGAACTCTGTTCTTGTCAGCCGTGTTTGGTGGATCTTGCTCCCTGCCCTTTGGTACTTTGGAGGTCCGAAGCCAGTCCTGGGAATCCTTCTAGTCCTTGCGAACCTGTTTGTCATCTGGGGTTCTCACCCGGTTTCGTGAGTAGCGGCTTCTGCCGCGTGTTGTGGCCTATGCCGCTTAGTGTTTACTTTACTGTGAATTGGTGCATTTGCGGAGGTTTCCGCTTTCACTGTCCTCCCCGGAACTCGGCGGTGCCGTGTAGGGGAGTGGACAGTGGTTTCTTTGTAGTTCTTTTTCCTTTGGCGGCGTGCCGCACATACGTTTAGTTTTTAGGTAGTTTATAGCCCCTAGCGTGGTTGTTTCAGTTGGAGGTCCCCTTGTTATTACCCTGTCTCAGTTCACACCTTGTCTCTCTTTAAGACCTGAGGGGGCATCGGAGTTGGGCAGACCTAATCCGCCCTTCAAACGCGGCTGCCATGGGCCCAAGAAACCATAGTCGTTCAGGCGTGAATTGATAACACGGGTAAGACAACGGAGGTAGGGTGCTAGGGGCTATTTCCTTCCCATTTCCCAATCCCAGCATTCCGTCTTGGTGCTCAGGACTCACTACATAAGATCTCCCCTGTCCTGAGCATCAGGATCATAACACACTGCTGTGTGCTGTGCTGCAGTATGGTCAGAGAGGCACTTAAAGTGCTATTTTTTTCTGCACACCTCCTATGATTAGGCCACACCCCCTGAAAAGTACATGAGGCTGGTCAGGCTCTCTACTGCCCTACCATGGGGGCCCACACATCACACACCCTGAACCCATGTAACTATACTCATCTCTCCATTGGCCCAGCACTGACTGCACATCGACAAATATCACTCAGAAAATGGTCACTGCAGCTATTTTCCAGTGATTCACACATGCATAGCAGACTCTGGCATAAAGCCAGGATGTTTCGTTGGAAAGGAGGAGGCCAAATGAAAGACTGCACACGGGCCCCCTCCTCTCTTAAAGTGCCTCTGACTCCTGGGTAAAAGAACTGTAATATGCTATGGATTAAAGATATTCTAAATTGTTGAACAGCGCAGTTGACAGAATACTTGCACCAGACACTACCACAAAGTAAGTGATAACCAGATACTTGAATATATGCAAAAGGTAAAAAGGTTTTATTAGTATTATTATTGTTTATTACACCCATATTTATTACACACTAGGGTGGGTTGAAAAACACGAAAGTGACAGTGGAGTTTAGCCTTAGTGCCCAAAAGTTGCCATTCGGGGTCAATATCAACTGTACAAAATTTCAATCCTCTGACTTAAGATCTTCTGTTTCAGCAAGAATCTCAAAGTTTAAAATTTTAAGTAAAAAAAAAAAACATTTTAAAAAAGTGTTTTTAAAGTTTGGTCTGTCTAACCTCATAGTTTAGCATGAAGGTCATAACAGTGAACTTTGAGTCTCCCAAAGTACGAATAAAAATTGGCATGACCCAAGAATCATTTGTGATTGGAGTAAGAGGTAATTGAAAAAGGCAAAAGGAGTGAAAATCTCGAAGAAAATCTTTTGAAGAAATCAAGTTGTGTCTTGTGCAGCCTTTTGCCCACTCTACTTACTGGGTGACTCAGAACTCACCACATGAAGGTATCTGCACTTAGAGTACAGTCCCATGTCCAACCCAACCACCCTACCTTGTGGACATATGGACAAAATTGGTTAAAGTCAGTCAGGATTAAAGAAGATTCACAGTATGCGTAAGGTAAGTATAAAGTAAGTATATATCATAATCAGTGTTTATATTGTGAAATGGGATTTGTTACCATATTTAGGCATATGTTTCCTTGATTGAAGAGTGGCCCGAATGAAGCCATTTCTTGCTTCAGTTTAAATGACTTTGCTGGAATATCTGTGACTAATTGCACAGTGTGCTTCACTGCCTGAGTGTGACACAGATAAGCCTCAAGCTACAAAGCCATGGGGACATATCTTTTCTGAAGTATTTCTTCCAATAATGGTGTCAACATAGTCAAGAACCTGAAGAGATGTAATAAGACATGAATCCCAGTCAAACATATCAACATAGTAAATGCAATCACAGTTCAATTTAGGTTTGGGTGGTTTGTACTTTGATAGCTGTCGTGACAGCACGTTATCTATTGAGAGAAAAGCAGGGTGAAAAAGTACTTCAAAAGAACCATTAGAGAAGAACATTACTGTCTTGTTAAGGAATAAGGTTCACAATACATTGGACATGTGTCACCAAGGTCAAACTGTAGTGCTGACATATTAGAAAGTATTTATACTTACATTGAAGAGAAGGTCCATGGGGCTGTGATATATATTTATGTCGGCTTCGATGAGATGAAAACCAACACTGGCATTCGTGGAGATGTCATCAGACTCCTGGAAAGTAGACTTGGAAGGCCTCTTCAGTGGGTCATCTGCCTTCTGCATTTTAATGATCTGCCACTTTGTCACCTTTTCATCCATGTCGATGTTCAAACTTCTGACCCAAAGGGTTTCTCTGGCCACATTGGGAATCTCTTAAGTGGTTGTGAGGACCTTCCCATTGTGAATTTCAGTTTATTCATTGTGAGCTCCCCGACATAGAAGAAAAAGGTCTAAGTACAGATCAGCAGTATTTGTTTCATATTGTTTCTGTATGTGTCCACCCTCAGCTCAATGCATCTTTAAAATTGCTTGTGAACTTTATCTTGAAGGTTTATGCTCCAACCTGGTTCCAGATCAAATTACAATCTTCAATCAAAGATGGTGCTTGCCATGTGAGGAATATCCAGTTGTTGAGGTAATTACCAAAGAAGTACATGACTGTCATCAATAATGTCATGGCCAACAACGAATATTTAGCATTGTCTGACAACATTTTGATGGCTATGTTAACAGGCTATGTTAACAGATGAAAGAGACAATGGACCCTATTCAGGTTGGACTACAGATTCTGCTAAAAAGCAGAATCTTCAACCATTTCTATCACATACTGGGGCTGCCCAATGCAGGGAAAGGCCACCCAGCATGCCCACTGCAGCCCAGTGGCTGTGACCGCAATCTAATTGCAATTGTGCCACGGCCGCAGCAACTGTTTATGCCCCATGCCTTTGCAGCCTGGCTGCAAAGGCAGGTGCACCACCACCATTTTTTCCATTGGTGCCGTCGCATGTGATGTTACACAGCCGTCTCAAAAACTGTACCGATCAGCCCCCATTTGTAGCCTCCTGTCCCCACAACATGGTGTCGCTGTCCGCAAACGCCTCTGCCTTTCATGGGCGTGCTCATTGGCACAGGATAAGGTAAATTGTGGTCACATTGCGACATGTATGTCCCCCTCCCCCCCCCCCCAAAGCATAACCAGCCCGGGTTCTTTGAGCCAGTACTGGGGTGCTAAAATAAAGTGCAAAAATTGACTAGGGGTCCCCCGTATTTTAACAACCAGCACCAGGGTCTTGGGGGGATCCTCATTTTAAAAATACAGGGGGGAAAAATGTAGGGGTCTCTCGTATGTTTGAAACCAGCACCGGGCTCCACTAGCCAAGGAGGTAATGCCGCAGCCAGAGGACACATTTATATAGGTACCTACAGCTGCATCACCACCCCAACTAGTCAGCCCTGGCCAGGGCTACCTGGGGGAGTTGGGACTACCCCAATAAAGCCCCCCCCCTCCTGGCACTCAAAGGCCAGGGGTAAAGCAGGAGTCTGTCTTGAGCACCCGTTGCTGGTGGGTGCCGGACTGATAGCCATTAAGTGTAAAATGAAGAATAAATATTGTATTTTATCTGTGTAACTACAGGTCCCAGCAAGCCTCCCCATCATGCTGATACTTGGAGAATCACAAGCAACAGCATGTGGGGCATTAAAGAGCCCACTGGTACCTGTAGTTCCACCTTTAAAATAAATATTACAGTAAACACAGGACACACACATGGCAAATTGCTGGAACAGTAGAGGTGTCATAGGCAAACATGGGGGGGTTCTAGTTGCCCGGAACCCCCCTCCTCTTGGCAAGTGGCTCAAATTATGACAATAGCAATAGTATATAATACAATTACAAGAGCTGCCACCACATCATGCCGTTTAAGGGACATGACCAGTGGCAGCAGTTTCTTCTACCAAGTTTGCTGTGTGTGTGGATCTGAGTCCTTAATCAGGGCACTAGACCAGAGAGTAGCTACAGGAAGAAGATACAGGAGCCTTACCATGAGGTGGGAGAAATTGTGCATAGAAAGTGCAGTACTATGCATATATAGTGTTACATTTTAATACTGTATTTCATACAGTATACAATGTATAAAAAGACCAATGTTTACATCAATGTCCAGAGTCATTACTGGGTTCTTCTACTGCTCCCCCAAACTCCCGCACTTGCTCCAGTGTTCTACAGAGTGGGATATTATGGACTGCATTTGGAAACCCTCCTCTAGAAATCCTGTGTTTTCCACTGGGCGTGCAGGGCCCTGGCTGTTCCCGGCTCTCACTCACCTGCCTGGTCACTGCTGGCTCTGCCTCCTGACCTGCTCACTCAAATCTCAGCATGCACAGCAGAGCACCACCATCACAATGGAGCCTCGCATCCTGGAAGAACATCACCAAACCATAGTGAACCCCCAAAAATTGTAAGTAAAAACAATGTATTGCATAGTAATCTTAAACTATACAAGAGGGGAGATAAGCATAAATCATATAAGGGGAGGAGGGTTTATAGTCAGAATGTACAGATGTCCACATACATCTTTGCTATATCCCTCTATGTATAGCTCAATTTTGCATGCTATACACTCAGAGATTTAGTCATGCCTTGTGATTTCTCTTAATTTGCTTCTTTAATATGTTACTTTATACATATTCTATTATGGCAAACAAAAATGTTAAAATCCATCCATTCGCTACTCATGAAAAACAGCTTAGCCGTGTTTTGCATGTTGTGACAAATTGAGTAAAAAAGCAAAGATGTAAGTGGACAGGTGTAAGGTTTGGGAGTACTTAAAATATACAGTATAAGGAGGTTACGCATCATTTTTTATTCAGTTCACTGGATTATATATAAGCGGATCATTAATTGCATTGTATTGCGACTGATTTACATATCTGCTGTCATTATCTGTATGTTTTAACATATTTATTCTTATCACTGGTAGGTCTATACTTATCTATTGTTATTAATAAAAAATTTCAACTTATTTTATGTAAACATATTGGCTCATGCATGTATTATTAAGCGCCACTTGGGTCTACCGTTAACTCTTCTTTTAGTGGCTGCTGATATACAATTTCCTCTAGGAGCATCATTAAGTACAGCACCATAAATAAATTGCTTTTTTCAGCTGTATCTGTCAGCACTGAGAGGGGACAAGGGGAGAGCTTGGCTTAGGCCTGATTCTGCTCCTGATGCACACAATGGACTGAGCGAATGGAAAGAACACACACCCAGGGGTAAATTTACTAAGCTCCCGATTTTGACCGAGATGCCGTTTTTTCTTCAAAGTGTCATCTCGGTAATTTACTAAACACTAATCACGGCAGAGATGAGGGCATTCGTAATTTTTTGCAAGTCCAAGTAAAAAATTACGAATGAATACACCATCGGTCAAATTACGCCTGTTTAGATATGAATCTCGGTCATTTACTAACCATTCGTAATTGTAATTGCTGCCGTGAAAATGCATTCGCGGCCGCGAAAAATTACAAATCGTAATTTTTTCCTAAAAAAAAAACGCGCCAGCATTTGAAAAGCGTGTTTACATGTGTACTCAATTATCCATTACTCACACCTGAATGTTTGGCCCTATAAAAGTGTTCCAGGCACATTTTGAACTTCTCTCACTCTGAAATGGCGGCTGTGGTGTGTGGCAATGATTTTTTGTTTGCTGTGGGATACCTTAGACTGCTCCATGAGGCTTCCAGGAATCAGGCCCAGGTAAGTGAACATGGTCAACAGGTTGTCCAGGTACTGCGGAGGCTGCGCCAGCCTCGTTTTTTTAGAGGGCGTTTAAACTTAAATGCATTGTCCGATGATAGGGTCATACAGATGTTCCGCCTAAATAGAAACAACATTTTCCACCTGTATGACCTTGTCAAACTGGGCATAGACCCTGAGACAGCACGCTCTTGCTCTGTCTCAGGCCTACACAAACTCCTGGCTGTGTTACACTTTATGGCTACTGGGAGCTTCCAGGCTGTGGCAGGCGACGTCATTGGTATCTCACAGCCCACCTTTTCCAGATATTTGATGCAGGTGAGTCTAAAAATACATAGGCGGTTATGTCTAAGTGTTGCTTCTGTAAGTTCAAACAACACAGTATTGTAGAGAATACCTAACATGACACTCACCTTAGCATCTTTAATGTCCACTCTGGTTTTGGATGTGTTGGAGCCACACATTAATGCCTCAATCTGCTTCCCTACCGAGGAGTCGGAGTGGAGTGCTGTCAGGGTAGCTTTCTATGAGCTTGCTGGCATGCCCAATGTGCTGGGGGCCATAGATTGCACACACGTTCAGCTGAGATCACCTAAGGGCCGCCAATATATATATACTAATAGACATCTGTCCCAATCAACTAATGTCCAGGTGGTCTGTGATGCAAACTTAAAAATTATGAGTGTTGTTGCAGGTTACCCTGGTGGCTGCCATGACTCCTTCATCCTCAGTCAGTCATCGCTCTTCGATAAATTTGAGGACGGACAAATGCCTGATGGCTGGCTGTTGGGTATGTTTAAAATGTTTTGTGTGTATGTCTTTTATCCACAAACTCGAGTTATGATTAGGTGAAAGAATAATCTAACATATGTACTAATGTGGACTATATCTGTTTTTCAGGTGATGGGGGTTACGGCTGCTACTCTTGGCTCCTTACTCCATTGTCCCAACCTGATTCTCCTGCTGAACACAGTTACAATCATTCACATAAGGCTACGCGGAATGTGATAGAAAGATGTTTTGGTGTGCTGAAGTCACGGTTTCGGTGTCTGGATAAATCTGCTGGCCTTTTGTTGTATAGTCCCTCAAAGGTGACTAGAATTGTGTTCTGCTGCTGTTTTCTCCATAATCTGTGTTTAACCCAACATCTGGCACATGATGAGGGAGAAAGCAGTCGGCAAGCAGAGGAGTTAGACCCATCTGGTGACAGTGTGAGTACATATGTAGGGAGGCAGGTACGGCAAGAAGTGATCCTGCGCTATTTTTCAGGTCAGTTTTAGTAGGCTGTAATTATCCTTGACTAAACACTTTGCACTACTTTCTATTGTGTGTTTTGTTACTTACTGTTTGTAGTTTATAGTGGTGTGTCCATTGTACTTAGTTTATGCTAAAAATACATTTTCAGTCATTACCCATGAAAAACATACATACATACAGAGCAGCTTCGACAATGTTTGAGACGGACACAGGAAGTTGTGTGTTTGTCAAATACAAATTTTTATTTTGCCAATCACATTGGGGTTATTTTTTCCGCTTGTGTGTGCTGGGTGCTGAGCTTTGTGCTGGCTCACTGGCACGTGCTCTGGAGGAACGCCGAACAGGGGAGGTTACTGGCGTTTGGATAGGGGTCGTGGTCCCCGAGCTGGAGGTTACTTGGTGAGCTCCCATCAATGAAATATTGCTGCTCAAATTATTAAGGCTTGCAATCAGCTGAGTGTTGGTTGCAGTGTGGCTGGCTACAACCCTGGATAACGACTCATTCACCACTTGGTTGTGCTGAATGAGCTGAACGAGTGCCTGCTGATGGCGCTGTTGCTCATCTATGATGCTCGATAAATGAGCAAGCATTTGGCTGTTGTCAGCCCTTATTTGCTCCATTGAGGTTGCCATTCGCCCTACTTGTACAATCAGTCTGCCCGAGTTGCGACTAATACGCGGTAGATGATGGGGCAGACTGGCAAGGTGTTGTGTATGTGCGGTCAGGCTGGCATTGCTTTGGGCCTGTTGGCTTGTACAACTGGCCCAAAAATCATCTGGTATTTGGCTTGGGGGCGGAGCTTGTGCCAGTTGTGGACTGATGGAGGCTTGGGGGATATCCTGCAGCTGTATTGGCTGGCTTGGGTCAACAGGTGTAAGTTGCAGTGTGATGGTTGCCTGTTGGTCTTGTCCCTGCTGGTCCACGTCGGCCATCAAGCTGGGCTCTGTATGGGGTGGCCAACATGCAATGTTTATTTGTAAATTTTTTGCAAGGCTACTTCTACACATTACTACATTCATAATACTCCATTTTTTAACTTTTTGGCATTGATTTTATAAACTTATAATGTTTTTTATGCTCAAAAACATATATACCAACACAGGCGGCCACATAGACAGATTTGCATAATCCTCACCTAACTAACTCCCCTCCACAGCATTACACTGTTAGATTCCCTCCCCTAACCACGATATAGACTACTTACCTGGATAGTCCAGAGGAGCGGAGCAAGTAAGCCATCTACATACTGGACAGGGGAGATGTGTGAACACTATAATGTTGTGGATGCTGTTTTTTTTTTGGAATTTTATTGTTATTTTATTTAAATGTGCACGTGTGTGGGCCAAATTTAAAAAAAGTTCTGATATTTATTAAAAATGATGTTGGCGAGAACATCCACTAAGACCTTATAAAAAATTTTTTTTTCACCTTTAGCAATTGAAGACGTAACATCACATTGCTTGTTCTGGAAAACATGTAATCTCAAAACCAACTAACAACATATTAACTGTACTGTGTATATTATTGCCTATGTGTTTAATTTCTGTTTTTACTCACCAGATAACTGAGGGGATCGGGGCTCATCACTCTGCGAACTCGCCAATAGTGCCAGTGGTGGCTGGGGTGACACTGCCGAAAGTCGTCGCCTGGGTGGGGATGATGGAGCCGCAGATTCCGAGCCAAGACGCCGTGTCTTACTTGGCCTCCTGGGTAAGTGGCCCAAGCCCTGTGATGGGCGCCTTACAGGAGGTCGGCTTCCAGAAGCAGAACCTATGTGAAAATATAAACATTAATATTTTGTACTTCTATGTGTTTGCAGAATATGTGACTACACTGAAGTCTTACCTGCAATCCCAGCCTCATCCTGACTTGTCTGAGGCCTGTCTGGCCGGCTGGTCTGTGGGACTGTTGAAAAAGTGTACCAAACATTATTACCATGCTTTGTGTAAAAAAAAACCCTGCAAAGCCTTATTGTACTGTAACCATCTATTAGGTATTGGATAAACAAATAATTTCTGATTAAGAGCTTCAAGCTTCATTATTTTGTGGTGTATATCCAAATGTGCATGATGTTGCACACAATAAATCTGTTACATTTTAGAATTATGCCTCAGATATTGCAGAGATTGACTACTTGCAAATGTTTCACAAATTTAATGTTGAAATAATTGCACCGTTTTTCAGAAGTAAATAAATACAAAAATCTTTTTAAAATAAGCAGACAACACAGATGTCCAAGCAATATCGTCAAAAAAAAAATCTTTTATTTTTTAAAAATTAAAAAGCCATTGCACATGTTTTTGCGCAATATTAAATTTACCAAACAGCCAATGCAAGGTGAAAAAAGCACATTCTAAACACAAACACACCTTAAGGGTGCATAGGCCTGCAATATGTGAAACACAATTTATGCATCCTTTACCCTTTAAAAATGACATTTACAACATTTAGAGGACATTTAAATAAAAATATAACACATCAAACTTACCATCCTGCGTGGGTCGGTCCGAATCCCGGACATGAGTAGCAGACACCACTTCGGCAGGAATCAATGCCCGCACAGGCTCCTCCCAGTCCCGATAGGTGGCCCGGAAAGGGGGGCCACCTCCGGTTTTTCTTGCAGATTTGGCCTCTTTGGCCATCTTGGCCTTGACACGCCGCTTTATATCATAAAACCTCTTGCGGCACGTGTCCTCAGTCCGCCTCACCACACCCTCACTATTCACGGCAAGTATTACTTGCCCCCACAGGACAGACTTCCTGCGGGAGGACACCTTGCCAGCATCCTGACCAAACAATTGGCGATGGTGCTTCATCAGCTCACGCACCAAAGCCATGTTTTCAGCATAGCTGAACTTTATATTCCTGCCAGTCTTGGTAGTGGTGCGTGGCTGCGGAGCCACAACACCATCACTATCACTGGAAAATACAGCAACAGGCACCCCCTCCTCCTCCTCCTCACTAACCTCCTCCCTCTCACTACCCCCCTCCACCTCACTAACAGCCTCCACCTCACTACCAGCCTCCACCTCACTACCAGCCTCCACCTCACTAACCTCCGCCACCACACTGACCTCTGAGTCTGACATGACAAACAACAAAAAACACTGAAAAATCAAAACACAAAACACACTCCTCCACTACTCCTACTACTACACACCACACAGCCAACACACACGCTCACTCACTCACTCACTCACAAACAATGACAAAAGACTGTAAAAAAAAAAAACAAGGACAAAAAAGTAGACAAACTGTGAAAAAACAATACTACAAATATGACAAGACTACTTAGACACACAGTACAGCACTCAACAATCACCAAACTCCTCTCCAAATCCACCAAAAACTCCACCAAACTCACCAACTCCAAATACACCTTCCTCTCTCCTCTCCACTAGCTAAACCCACGAGGTGCGGTGTGTTTGGGGCGGTTTTATAGTAATATGCACAGACACTCCTCCTTCACGAATACAACCAATCACGGCCGCGTGACGAAAACGAAACTTAGGACTAAAAACGCGGCAGCAATTTCTAAATCACTGCCGTAACAGACATGTGACGCAGTCGTAAAAAAAAACCATAAACGCGGCCGCGAAACAGCAAACATTTTGATTTATTCTGAGTCTATGGAACAACATATTACCCATGTGCGTCTGGTTCTTCAAAAACTACGGGAGAATCATTTATACGCAAAACTAGAGAAATGTGATTTTCACATCACGGAAATGTCCTTCTTGGGGTATATTATTTCTCCCCAGGGATTTTTCATGGAACCGAAAAAACTCCAGGCCATCCTTAATTGGGCGCAACCCACAAATTTAAAAGCAATTCAGCGCTTTTTAGGGTTTGCAAACTATTATAGGCGGTTCATTCATACCTTTTCTGATTTGGTCGCTCCTATAGTAGCATTGACTAAAAAAGGAGCGGACCCTTCCAATTGGTCGCCTGCAGCCGAGTCTGCCTTTCGGGCCTTAAAACAGGCCTTTGTCTTGGCTCCTGTTCTCAGGCACCCTAACCCGGAGCTCCCCTTTATAGTCGAGGTAGATGCCTCAGAGGTTGGAGTGGGGGCTATCCTATCTCAGGAAGATCCGGAGTCTCAGGAATTACACCCTTGTGCCTTCATGTCCAGGAAATTCTCCTCCGCAGAATCCAACTATGACGTTGGTAATCGAGAATTGCTGGCAGTTAAATGGGCTTTCAAGGAGTGGAGGCATTGGCTGGAGGGAGCTAGGCATACTATTACAGTGTTTACTGACCATAAGAACCTGCAGTATATTGAGTCAGCTAAACGGCTTAATGCTCGGCAGGCACGTTGGGCATTGTTTTTTACTTGTTTCAGGTTTATTATCACCTTCAGGCCCGGTTCCAAAAATACTAAAGCTGATGCCCTGTCACGTTGTTTTCTTCCGGTTCACAATAACCATCCTGCTACTACCCCCATAGTTCCATCATCTGTCATCCGGGCAGGCCTCACACAGGATTTATTTACTCAGTTAGTCCAGCTTCAACAGCAGGCTCCTAAACCGACTCCTGCTGATCGTCTCTTTGTCCCTGAATTTCTGAGAGGCACTGTTTTAGCTGAGTTTCATGACAACAAAGTCTCTGGTCATCCAGGTATCACTAAGACCTTGGAGTTAGTCTCTCGCTCGGTGTGGTGGCCTAGTCTTTCTAAAGATGTAAGGGAATTTGTCCATTCCTGTCAGGTTTGTGCACGGCATAAGGTTCCTCGTTCATTGCCGATCGGGCAACTCGTACCTTTAGCCGTTCCTCTCAGGCCATGGTCACATATATCCATGGATTTCGTGGTGGACCTTCCTCTTTCAGCCGGATTTCGAGTCATTTGGGTGGTAGTAGATCGTTTTAGTAAGATGGCTCATTTCATTGCTCTTCCCCGATTACCCTCTGCTCAAGGGTTGGCAGTCTTGTTTCTCCGTCATGTGTTCAGGCTCCATGGGTTGCCCAGGGATATTGTCTCTGATCGGGGTCCGCAATTCATTGCTCATTTCTGGAAACGTTTTTGTGCCTCATTGAATATGAAACTCTCTTTAACATCTGGGTACCATCCACAATCTAACGGACAAACCGAACGAGTTA
The DNA here is from genome assembly GCF_028390025.1 of Pseudophryne corroboree. NCBI lineage: Eukaryota > Metazoa > Chordata > Amphibia > Anura > Myobatrachidae > Pseudophryne > Pseudophryne corroboree. Next base: position 325,894,768 of record NC_086451.1, read on the forward strand.
ACCAGTCATTAAAACAGTATTTACGGTTGTATTCGGCCAAACTCCAGAATGATTGGTCTGAATTTCTTCCGTTAGCCGAATTTGCTTATAATAACTCTTGTCATTCTTCCACCAAGGAGTCCCCATTCTTTTCAGTCTTTGGCTTTCATCCTAGAGCCAACTCTTTTTTTCCTCATTCTCCAGTCTCCTCGTTGACCTTAACCTCCCATCTCAGAACAATTTGGAGAAAGGTGCACCTTGCCTTGAGAAAAGCTGCCTTCCGAGAAAAGACATTTTCTGATAGGCTCCGACGTCCTTGCACTTTTAAGGTGGGAGATAAGGTATGGTTGTCAACTCGCAACATCAAGCTCCGACAACCTTCGGCTAGATTGGGACCCAAATTTATTGGACCATTCCTTATCATTAAGAAGGTCAACCCAGTTGCTTTTCGGCTACGCTTGCCGAGATCTCTCAAAATTGGCAATACTTTTCACTGTTCTCTTTTGAAACAGTATTTTTCTTCCAGGAGATTTCCTCGGAGGATTTCCCAGGGTAGATCTCCGGTGGATGTTCAGGGGCAACAAGAGTTCTTGGTGGAGAAGGTTTTAGATTCTAAGCTTTCTCGGGGTCGGCTCTATTTTTTGGTCCACTGGAAATGTTATGGCCCTAAAGAAAAATCTTGGGTGTTGGATAAAGATTTACATGCTCCCAAGCTGAAGAGGATTTTTTTTCTGGAGTTTCCTCAGAAACCTGGCTCTAGGGGTTCTTTAACCCCTCCTCAAGGGGGGGGGGGGTACTGTTAGGCGCGGCGGTCTTCGGCCGTGAACTGATTGAGCAGCGGTCACGGCCGCCGCGCCTTTCTCCTTCCCTGTCCCCCGCACGGCACCTAGCAACGCCAGGACGCCATGCGCACGATAGCCGCCGGGTCCCTGGCAACGCAGGCCGCCGTGCGTGCAGGGCCGCCGGGTGCATAGCAATGGGGACGCCACAGGTGGACCGCGTTCCCCGTTGCTAAGAATAGTTAATTAGGTTGCTCGTGCAGCAGGGCAGCTGCACGGCAACTAGTAATTAGGGTCTGGGGGCTGGTCCTGCTGGCCCTCCTGTTATTGGCCAGCAGGGCCTTTTTATGTGAGCCAGCACACTGCAGCCCCGCCGGTGATAGCTTCTTGTATGCTGTTCCTGCCTTGCAGAACTCTGTTCTTGTCAGCCGTGTTTGGTGGATCTTGCTCCCTGCCCTTTGGTACTTTGGAGGTCCGAAGCCAGTCCTGGGAATCCTTCTAGTCCTTGCGAACCTGTTTGTCATCTGGGGTTCTCACCCGGTTTCGTGAGTAGCGGCTTCTGCCGCGTGTTGTGGCCTATGCCGCTTAGTGTTTACTTTACTGTGAATTGGTGCATTTGCGGAGGTTTCCGCTTTCACTGTCCTCCCCGGAACTCGGCGGTGCCGTGTAGGGGAGTGGACAGTGGTTTCTTTGTAGTTCTTTTTCCTTTGGCGGCGTGCCGCACATACGTTTAGTTTTTAGGTAGTTTATAGCCCCTAGCGTGGTTGTTTCAGTTGGAGGTCCCCTTGTTATTACCCTGTCTCAGTTCACACCTTGTCTCTCTTTAAGACCTGAGGGGGCATCGGAGTTGGGCAGACCTAATCCGCCCTTCAAACGCGGCTGCCATGGGCCCAAGAAACCATAGTCGTTCAGGCGTGAATTGATAACACGGGTAAGACAACGGAGGTAGGGTGCTAGGGGCTATTTCCTTCCCATTTCCCAATCCCAGCATTCCGTCTTGGTGCTCAGGACTCACTACATAAGATCTCCCCTGTCCTGAGCATCAGGATCATAACACACTGCTGTGTGCTGTGCTGCAGTATGGTCAGAGAGGCACTTAAAGTGCTATTTTTTTCTGCACACCTCCTATGATTAGGCCACACCCCCTGAAAAGTACATGAGGCTGGTCAGGCTCTCTACTGCCCTACCATGGGGGCCCACACATCACACACCCTGAACCCATGTAACTATACTCATCTCTCCATTGGCCCAGCACTGACTGCACATCGACAAATATCACTCAGAAAATGGTCACTGCAGCTATTTTCCAGTGATTCACACATGCATAGCAGACTCTGGCATAAAGCCAGGATGTTTCGTTGGAAAGGAGGAGGCCAAATGAAAGACTGCACACGGGCCCCCTCCTCTCTTAAAGTGCCTCTGACTCCTGGGTAAAAGAACTGTAATATGCTATGGATTAAAGATATTCTAAATTGTTGAACAGCGCAGTTGACAGAATACTTGCACCAGACACTACCACAAAGTAAGTGATAACCAGATACTTGAATATATGCAAAAGGTAAAAAGGTTTTATTAGTATTATTATTGTTTATTACACCCATATTTATTACACACTAGGGTGGGTTGAAAAACACGAAAGTGACAGTGGAGTTTAGCCTTAGTGCCCAAAAGTTGCCATTCGGGGTCAATATCAACTGTACAAAATTTCAATCCTCTGACTTAAGATCTTCTGTTTCAGCAAGAATCTCAAAGTTTAAAATTTTAAGTAAAAAAAAAAAACATTTTAAAAAAGTGTTTTTAAAGTTTGGTCTGTCTAACCTCATAGTTTAGCATGAAGGTCATAACAGTGAACTTTGAGTCTCCCAAAGTACGAATAAAAATTGGCATGACCCAAGAATCATTTGTGATTGGAGTAAGAGGTAATTGAAAAAGGCAAAAGGAGTGAAAATCTCGAAGAAAATCTTTTGAAGAAATCAAGTTGTGTCTTGTGCAGCCTTTTGCCCACTCTACTTACTGGGTGACTCAGAACTCACCACATGAAGGTATCTGCACTTAGAGTACAGTCCCATGTCCAACCCAACCACCCTACCTTGTGGACATATGGACAAAATTGGTTAAAGTCAGTCAGGATTAAAGAAGATTCACAGTATGCGTAAGGTAAGTATAAAGTAAGTATATATCATAATCAGTGTTTATATTGTGAAATGGGATTTGTTACCATATTTAGGCATATGTTTCCTTGATTGAAGAGTGGCCCGAATGAAGCCATTTCTTGCTTCAGTTTAAATGACTTTGCTGGAATATCTGTGACTAATTGCACAGTGTGCTTCACTGCCTGAGTGTGACACAGATAAGCCTCAAGCTACAAAGCCATGGGGACATATCTTTTCTGAAGTATTTCTTCCAATAATGGTGTCAACATAGTCAAGAACCTGAAGAGATGTAATAAGACATGAATCCCAGTCAAACATATCAACATAGTAAATGCAATCACAGTTCAATTTAGGTTTGGGTGGTTTGTACTTTGATAGCTGTCGTGACAGCACGTTATCTATTGAGAGAAAAGCAGGGTGAAAAAGTACTTCAAAAGAACCATTAGAGAAGAACATTACTGTCTTGTTAAGGAATAAGGTTCACAATACATTGGACATGTGTCACCAAGGTCAAACTGTAGTGCTGACATATTAGAAAGTATTTATACTTACATTGAAGAGAAGGTCCATGGGGCTGTGATATATATTTATGTCGGCTTCGATGAGATGAAAACCAACACTGGCATTCGTGGAGATGTCATCAGACTCCTGGAAAGTAGACTTGGAAGGCCTCTTCAGTGGGTCATCTGCCTTCTGCATTTTAATGATCTGCCACTTTGTCACCTTTTCATCCATGTCGATGTTCAAACTTCTGACCCAAAGGGTTTCTCTGGCCACATTGGGAATCTCTTAAGTGGTTGTGAGGACCTTCCCATTGTGAATTTCAGTTTATTCATTGTGAGCTCCCCGACATAGACCTTTTTCTTCTAAGTACAGATCAGCAGTATTTGTTTCATATTGTTTCTGTATGTGTCCACCCTCAGCTCAATGCATCTTTAAAATTGCTTGTGAACTTTATCTTGAAGGTTTATGCTCCAACCTGGTTCCAGATCAAATTACAATCTTCAATCAAAGATGGTGCTTGCCATGTGAGGAATATCCAGTTGTTGAGGTAATTACCAAAGAAGTACATGACTGTCATCAATAATGTCATGGCCAACAACGAATATTTAGCATTGTCTGACAACATTTTGATGGCTATGTTAACAGGCTATGTTAACAGATGAAAGAGACAATGGACCCTATTCAGGTTGGACTACAGATTCTGCTAAAAAGCAGAATCTTCAACCATTTCTATCACATACTGGGGCTGCCCAATGCAGGGAAAGGCCACCCAGCATGCCCACTGCAGCCCAGTGGCTGTGACCGCAATCTAATTGCAATTGTGCCACGGCCGCAGCAACTGTTTATGCCCCATGCCTTTGCAGCCTGGCTGCAAAGGCAGGTGCACCACCACCATTTTTTCCATTGGTGCCGTCGCATGTGATGTTACACAGCCGTCTCAAAAACCGTACCGATCAGCCCCCATTTGTAGCCTCCTGTCCCCACAACATGGTGTCGCTGTCCGCAAACGCCTCTGCCTTTCATGGGCGTGCTCATTGGCACAGGATAAGGTAAATTGTGGTCACATTGCGACATGTATGTCCCCCTCCCCCCCCCCCAAAGCATAACCAGCCCGGGTTCTTTGAGCCAGTACTGGGGTGCTAAAATAAAGTGCAAAAATTGACTAGGGGTCCCCCGTATTTTAACAACCAGCACCAGGGTCTTGGGGGGATCCTCATTTTAAAAATACAGGGGGGAAAAATGTAGGGGTCTCTCGTATGTTTGAAACCAGCACCGGGCTCCACTAGCCAAGGAGGTAATGCCGCAGCCAGAGGACACATTTATATAGGTACCTACAGCTGCATCACCACCCCAACTAGTCAGCCCTGGCCAGGGCTACCTGGGGGAGTTGGGACTACCCCAATAAAGCCCCCCCCCCTCCTGGCACTCAAAGGCCAGGGGTAAAGCAGGAGTCTGTCTTGAGCACCCGTTGCTGGTGGGTGCCGGACTGATAGCCATTAAGTGTAAAATGAAGAATAAATATTGTATTTTATCTGTGTAACTACAGGTCCCAGCAAGCCTCCCCATCATGCTGATACTTGGAGAATCACAAGCAACAGCATGTGGGGCATTAAAGAGCCCACTGGTACCTGTAGTTCCACCTTTAAAATAAATATTACAGTAAACACAGGACACACACATGGCAAATTGCTGGAACAGTAGAGGTGTCATAGGCAAACATGGGGGGGTTCTAGTTGCCCGGAACCCCCCTCCTCTTGGCAAGTGGCTCAAATTATGACAATAGCAATAGTATATAATACAATTACAAGAGCTGCCACCACATCATGCCGTTTAAGGGACATGACCAGTGGCAGCAGTTTCTTCTACCAAGTTTGCTGTGTGTGTGGATCTGAGTCCTTAATCAGGGCACTAGACCAGAGAGTAGCTACAGGAAGAAGATACAGGAGCCTTACCATGAGGTGGGAGAAATTGTGCATAGAAAGTGCAGTACTATGCATATATAGTGTTACATTTTAATACTGTATTTCATACAGTATACAATGTATAAAAAGACCAATGTTTACATCAATGTCCAGAGTCATTACTGGGTTCTTCTACTGCTCCCCCAAACTCCCGCACTTGCTCCAGTGTTCTACAGAGTGGGATATTATGGACTGCATTTGGAAACCCTCCTCTAGAAATCCTGTGTTTTCCACTGGGCGTGCAGGGCCCTGGCTGTTCCCGGCTCTCACTCACCTGCCTGGTCACTGCTGGCTCTGCCTCCTGACCTGCTCACTCAAATCTCAGCATGCACAGCAGAGCACCACCATCACAATGGAGCCTCGCATCCTGGAAGAACATCACCAAACCATAGTGAACCCCCAAAAATTGTAAGTAAAAACAATGTATTGCATAGTAATCTTAAACTATACAAGAGGGGAGATAAGCATAAATCATATAAGGGGAGGAGGGTTTATAGTCCGAATGTACAGATGTCCACATACATCTTTGCTATATCCCTCTATGTATAGCTCAATTTTGCATGCTATACACTCAGAGATTTAGCCATGCCTTGTGATTTCTCTTAATTTGCTTCTTTAATATGTTACTTTATACATATTCTATTATGGCAAACAAAAATGTTAAAATCCATCCATTCGCTACTCATGAAAAACAGCTTAGCCGTGTTTTGCATGTTGTGACAAATTGAGTAAAAAAGCAAAGATGTAAGTGGACAGGTGTAAGGTTTGGGAGTACTTAAAATATACAGTATAAGGAGGTTACGCATCATTTTTTATTCAGTTCACTGGATTATATATAAGCGGATCATTAATTGCATTGTATTGCGACTGATTTACATATCTGCTGTCATTATCTGTATGTTTTAACATATTTATTCTTATCACTGGTAGGTCTATACTTATCTATTGTTATTAATAAAAAATTTCAACTTATTTTATGTAAACATATTGGCTCATGCATGTATTATTAAGCGCCACTTGGGTCTACCGTTAACTCTTCTTTTAGTGGCTGCTGATATACAATTTCCTCTAGGAGCATCATTAAGTACAGCACCCTAAATAAATTGCTTTTTTCAGCTGTATCTGTCAGCACTGAGAGGGGACAAGGGGAGAGCTTGGCTTTGGCCTGATTCTGCTCCTGATGCACACAATGGACTGAGCGAATGGAAAGAACACACACCCAGGGGTAAATTTACTAAGCTCCCGATTTTGACCGAGATGCCGTTTTTTCTTCAAAGTGTCATCTCGGTAATTTACTAAACACTAATCACGGCAGAGATGAGGGCATTCGTAATTTTTTGCAAGTCCAAGTAAAAAATTACGAATGAATACACCATCGGTCAAATTACGCCTGTTTAGATATGAATCTCGGTCATTTACTAACCATTCGTAATTGTAATTGCTGCCGTGAAAATGCATTCGCGGCCGCGAAAAATTACAAATCGTAATTTTTTCCTAAAAAAAAACGCGCCAGCATTTGAAAAGCGTGTTTACATGTGTACTCAATTATCCATTACTCACACCTGAATGTTTGGCCCTATAAAAGTGTTCCAGGCACATTTTGAACTTCTCTCACTCTGAAATGGCGGCTGTGGTGTGTGGCAATGATTTTTTGTTTGCTGTGGGATACCTTAGACTGCTCCATGAGGCTTTCAGGAATCAGGCCCAGGTAAGTGAACATGGTCAACAGGTTGTCCAGGTACCGCGGAGGCTGCGCCAGCCTCGTTTTTTTAGAGGGCGTTTAAACTTAAATGCATTGTCCGATGATAGGGTCATACAGATGTTCCGCCTAAATAGAAACAACATTTTCCACCTGTATGACCTTGTCAAACTGGGCATAGACCCTGAGACAGCACGCTCTCGCTCTGTCTCAGGCCTACACAAACTCCTGGCTGTGTTACACTTTATGGCTACTGGGAGCTTCCAGGCTGTGGCAGGCGACGTCATTGGTATCTCACAGCCCACCTTTTCCAGATATTTGATGCAGGTGAGTCTAAAAATACATAGGCGGTTATGTCTAAGTGTTGCTTCTGTAAGTTCAAACAACACAGTATTGTAGAGAATACCTAACATGACACTCACCTTAGCATCTTTAATGTCCACTCTGGTTTTGGATGTGTTGGAGCCACACATTAATGCCTCAATCTGCTTCCCTACCGAGGAGTCGGAGTGGAGTGCTGTCAGGGTAGCTTTCTATGAGCTTGCTGGCATGCCCAATGTGCTGGGGGCCATAGATTGCACACACGTTCAGCTGAGATCACCTAAGGGCCGCCAATATATATATACTAATAGACATCTGTCCCAATCAACTAATGTCCAGGTGGTCTGTGATGCAAACTTAAAAATTATGAGTGTTGTTGCAGGTTACCCTGGTGGCTGCCATGACTCCTTCATCCTCAGTCAGTCATCGCTCTTCGATAAATTTGAGGACGGACAAATGCCTGATGGCTGGCTGTTGGGTATGTTTAAAATGTTTTGTGTGTATGTCTTTTATCCACAAACTCGAGTTATGATTAGGTGAAAGAATAATCTAACATATGTACTAATGTGGACTATATCTGTTTTTCAGGTGATGGGGGTTACGGCTGCTACTCTTGGCTCCTTACTCCATTGTCCCAACCTGATTCTCCTGCTGAACACAGTTACAATCATTCACATAAGGCTACGCGGAATGTGATAGAAAGATGTTTTGGTGTGCTGAAGTCACTGTTTCGGTGTCTGGATAAATCTGCTGGCCTTTTGTTGTATAGTCCCTCAAAGGTGACTAGAATTGTGTTCTGCTGCTGTTTTCTCCATAATCTGTGTTTAACCCAACATCTGGCACATGATGAGGGAGAAAGCAGTCGGCAAGCAGAGGAGTTAGACCCATCTGGTGACAGTGTGAGTACATATGTAGGGAGGCAGGTACGGCAAGAAGTGATCCTGCGCTATTTTTCAGGTCAGTTTTAGTAGGCTGTAATTATCCTTGACTAAACACTTTGCACTACTTTCTATTGTGTGTTTTGTTACTTACTGTTTGTAGTTTATAGTGGTGTGTCCATTGTACTTAGTTTATGCTAAAAATACATTTTCAGTCATTACCCATGAAAAACATACATACATACATACAGAGCAGCTTCGACAATGTTTGAGACGGACACAGGAAGTTGTGTGTTTGTCAAATACAAATTTTTATTTTGCCAATCACATTGGGGTTATTTTTTCCGCTTGTGTGTGCTGGGTGCTGAGCTTTGTGCTGGCTCACTGGCACGTGCTCTGGAGGAACGCCGAACAGGGGAGGTTACTGGCGTTTGGATAGGGGTCGTGGTCCCCGAGCTGGAGGTTACTTGGTGAGCTCCCATCAATGAAATATTGCTGCTCAAATTATTAAGGCTTGCAATCAGCTGAGTGTTGGTTGCAGTGTGGCTGGCTACAACCCTGGATAACGACTCATTCACCACTTGGTTGTGCTGAATGAGCTGAACGAGTGCCTGCTGATGGCGCTGTTGCTCATCTATGATGCTCGATAAATGAGCAAGCATTTGGCTGTTGTCAGCCCTTATTTGCTCCATTGAGGTTGCCATTCGCCCTACTTGTACAATCAGTCTGCCCGAGTTGCGACTAATACGCGGTAGATGATGGGGCAGACTGGCAAGGTGTTGTGTATGTGCGGTCAGGCTGGCATTGCTTTGGGCCTGTTGGCTTGTACAACTGGCCCAAAAATCATCTGGTATTTGGCTTGGGGGCGGAGCTTGTGCCAGTTGTGGACTGATGGAGGCTTGGGGGATATCCTGCAGCTGTATTGGCTGGCTTGGGTCAACAGGTGTAAGTTGCAGTGTGATGGTTGCCTGTTGGTCTTGTCCCTGCTGGTCCACGTCGGCCATCAAGCTGGGCTCTGTATGGGGTGGCCAACATGCAATGTTTGTTTGTAAATTTTTTGCAAGGCTACTTCTACACATTACTACATTCATAATACTCCATTTTTTAACTTTTTGGCGTTGATTTTATAAACTTATAATGTTTTTTATGCTCAAAAACATATATACCAACACAGGCGGCCACATAGACAGATTTGCATAATCCTCACCTAACTAACTCCCCTCCACAGCATTACACTGTTAGATTCCCTCCCCTAACCACGATATAGACTACTTACCTGGATAGTCCAGAGGAGCGGAGCAAGTAAGCCATCTACATACTGGACAGGGGAGATGTGTGAACACTATAATGTTGTGGATGCTGTTTTTTTTTTGGAATTTTATTGTTATTTTATTTAAATGTGCACGTGTGTGGGCCAAATTTAAAAAAAGTTCTGATATTTATTAAAAATGATGTTGGCGAGAACATCCACTAAGACCTTATAAAAAATTTTTTTTTCACCTTTAGCAATTGAAGACGTAACATCACATTGCTTGTTCTGGAAAACATGTAATCTCAAAACCAACTAACAACATATTAACTGTACTGTGTATATTATTGCCTATGTGTTTAATTTCTGTTTTTACTCACCAGATAACTGAGGGGATCGGGGCTCATCACTCTGCGAACTCGCCAATAGTGCCAGTGGTGGCTGGGGTGACACTGCCGAAAGTCGTCGCCTGGGTGGGGATGATGGAGCCGCAGATTCCGAGCCAAGACGCCGTGTCTTACTTGGCCTCCTGGGTAAGTGGCCCAAGCCCTGTGATGGGCGCCTTACAGGAGGTCGGCTTCCAGAAGCAGAACCTATGTGAAAATATAAACATTAATATTTTGTACTTCTATGTGTTTGCAGAATATGTGACTACACTGAAGTCTTACCTGCAATCCCAGCCTCATCCTGACTTGTCTGAGGCCTGTCTGGCCGGCTGGTCTGTGGGACTGTTGAAAAAGTGTACCAAACATTATTACCATGCTTTGTGTAAAAAAAAAACCCTGCAAAGCCTTATTGTACTGTAACCATCTATTAGGTATTGGATAAACAAATAATTTCTGATTAAGAGCTTCAAGCTTCATTATTTTGTGGTGTATATCCAAATGTACATGATGTTGCACACAATAAATCTGTTACATTTTAGAATTATGCCTCAGATATTGCAGAGATTGACTACTTGCAAATGTTTCACAAATTTAATGTTGAAATAATTGCACCGTTTTTCAGAAGTAAATAAATACAAAAATCTTTTTAAAATAAGCAGACAACACAGATGTCCAAGCAATATCGTCAAAAAAAAAATCTTTTATTTTTTAAAAATTAAAAAGCCATTGCACATGTTTTTGCGCAATATTAAATTTACCAAACAGCCAATGCAAGGTGAAAAAAGCACATTCTAAACACAAACACACCTTAAGGGTGCATAGGCCTGCAATATGTGAAACACAATTTATGCATCCTTTACCCTTTAAAAATGACATTTACAACATTTAGAGGACATTTAAATAAAAATATAACACATCAAACTTACCATCCTGCGTGGGTCGGTCCGAATCCCGGACATGAGTAGCAGACACCACTTCGGCAGGAATCAATGCCCGCACAGGCTCCTCCCAGTCCCGATAGGTGGCCCGGAAAGGGGGGCCACCTCCGGTTTTTCTTGCAGATTTGGCCTCTTTGGCCATCTTGGCCTTGACACGCCGCTTTATATCATAAAACCTCTTGCGGCACGTGTCCTCAGTCCGCCTCACCACACCCTCACTATTCACGGCAAGTATTACTTGCCCCCACAGGACAGACTTCCTGCGGGAGGACACCTTGCCAGCATCCTGACCAAACAATTGGCGATGGTGCTTCATCAGCTCACGCACCAAAGCCATGTTTTCAGCATAGCTGAACTTTATATTCCTGCCAGTCTTGGTAGTGGTGCGTGGCTGCGGAGCCACAACACCATCACTATCACTGGAAAATACAGCAACAGGCACCCCCTCCTCCTCCTCCTCACTAACCTCCTCCCTCTCACTACCCCCCTCCACCTCACTAACAGCCTCCACCTCACTACCAGCCTCCACCTCACTAACCTCCGCCACCACACTGACCTCTGAGTCTGACATGACAAACAACAAAAAACACTGAAAAATCAAAACACAAAACACACTCCTCCACTACTCCTACTACTACACACCACACAGCCAACACACACGCTCACTCACTCACTCACAAACAATGACAAAAGACTGTAAAAAAAAAAACAAGGACAAAAAAGTAGACAAACTGTGAAAAAACAATACTACAAATATGACAAGACTACTTAGACACACAGTACAGCACTCAACAATCACCAAACTCCTCTCCAAATCCACCAAAAACTCCACCAAACTCACCAACTCCAAATACACCTTCCTCTCTCCTCTCCACTAGCTAAACCCACGAGGTGCGGTGTGTTTGGGGCGGTTTTATAGTAATATGCACAGACACTCCTCCTTCACGAATACAACCAATCACGGCCGCGTGACGAAAACGAAACTTAGGACTAAAAACGCGGCAGCAATTTCTAAATCACTGCCGTAACAGACATGTGACGCAGTCGTAAAAAAAAACCATAAACGCGGCCGCGAAACAGCAAACGCGGCCGCAATCTACAGCAGAAAAGCACGAATGACATCGACATCGGAAGAAACGAAAAATACGAATACGACAGCTTAGTAAATTAGTCGTAATCAATTCAAAAAGTTGCAATTTTACACTGTCGATGTCATTCGTGATTGAACTTGGACATGATTCTGGAAATTACGAATCTTAGTAAATTTACCCCCCAGTGTCCCATATAATACTCCCCATATGCTCCCTGCCTGAAATCCCCTGTATTTTTTGCCTGCTGATCCTGAAGTTTATAACCTCCCTGGCAGCTATGCTGTGCAAGGCAAAGGGGTAACAGTTCTTTCCCACTTCTCAGCAGCATCAACTGCTTCCCCGCACACCCCCTCCAGTTGTAGCGGGTAATGAGCAGGTGAAGGATGACCTGCCAGGGAGTGAGGGTGGTTTTGTGAGGCCCTTCTGCCTGCTGGATCTAATCAGCGGCCAATGTCATTGTAATGGGCCACTGGTAGGCTGAGAGACAGCCATTCTTTGCCAACCAGTGGCCTGTTAGCATGGTAGTGGCTGCTGATTGGATCCAACAGCAGGCAGCTTTCTGGACAAAATACTGAGATCCAATGCCAGAACCTCAGTGTTTTGCCTTGTTTTTAGATCTGAGCCTGGCAATGATATCCGAGCCTGGACTCAGATCTGCTCGGATCCCCTTAGTTTGGGTGGTTTTGGTTTCCATGGAAACAAAACCGCTCATCTCTACTATACTGTATATTTGGGAAGGAGTGAGAGGGGTATTTATTGCATATAAATGTATAACTAGCAAGAACAATAGTAATAAATTTAAGAAACAGATTATGTAACATAGGGGTCAATTTACTAAGCCTTGGGTGGAGATAAAGTGGACAGAGATAAGGTACCAGCAAATCAGCTCCTAACTGTCATTTTTCAAAAACATTCTGTAATATGGCAGATAGGAGCTTATTGGCTGATGCTTTATCGCTGTTCACTTAATCTCTATCCAAGGCTTAGTAAATAGACCCCCATAGTAACATAGTAAAATAGTTGTCGAGGTTGAAAAAAGACGATTTGTCCATCGAGTTCAACCTATATTTTGATCTACTGTTAAGCACTGGATTTTCTTTCAGTGATCCAGATACTGTCATACATTATTATTACAGATTATGGGGGTCATTCCGAGTTGATTGCTAGCTGCCGTTGTTCGCAGCGCAGCGATCAGGCTAAAAATCAGCATTTCTGCGCTTGCGTATGTACCGCAATGCGCATGCGCGACTTACGGGTACAAAGACCTTTGTGGTTTTGCACAAGTCCTAGCGAAGATTTAAATCGCACGGGACAACGCAAGAAGATTGACAGGAAGGGAGCGTTTCTGGGTGTCAACTTACCGTTTTCAGGGAGTGTTTGGAAAAACGCAGGCGTGCCGGGGAGAACGCAGGCGTGGCTGGGCGAACGCTGGCCGGGTGTGTGACGTCAAAAGCCAACCCTCCAACGTTAGAATCAATGCACACAAAGAGTAACTACAGGGCTGGTCTTGTTTTGCACAAAATGTTTTTGCAGGCGCTCTGCTGCACAGGCATTCGCACCCTTTCTTAAACACATCAATTGAGTCACACATTACAACCTTCTCTGGCAGCGAATTCCATATCCTTACTGACTGCACTGTAAATAAACCCTTCTTTCGCTTGGTGCTAAACTTCCTCTCCTCTAACCTTAGAGGTGACCGCAAGTCCTGTATACAGATCTCTCTATAAGCAAATCGTTTGACAGTTCCCTGCACGAACCCTTAATGTATTTGTAAATATTAATCGTGTCACCTCTTAGGGTGTGTACACACGGTGAGATAAATCTGTGAGATTTTGACTATATAGTCAAAATCTTATGAAAAGTTAGTGCATATCTCATGGTGCTAGGCAGCTTGCGATACAGATTCGATCCCGATGCGCGCTCAAATGGGGTCGGTATCGTAAGGCTAGATAGACTGTGCAGGCAAGTCAATCTTGACTATCTAGTGTACAATCTAAGCGCCATGCGTGAAATTCCAAAACAGAGGAAAAGAAAGTGCATATAGTGAAGCACAATTTCAAAGAGTGCATTAACGTTTGTAAGTTAAAAACATTTAATATGCACACATGTAAACATTAATAAAGGTCCACACACAGTATTCAATGCAGTAGCAGCAAAGAGATATAACACAAAGTGCAATGTGTCTAGCAGCAAATAAAATATCCACATGGGGAGTTCAAAGGTGGGCAATTACCGGATATAGATGAAAAAAGGTGTTTTTAGTATATAAGTCCACAGCAACTGCAGCACCTCCTTCACCTTCCGTCTGGTTAAAAGCCCAGGATCTCCCTCCAGTGGTCAGGTGTATATTACCAACGCGTTTCTCCCCTTTACATCGAGTCTTTATCAAGGCTTCCAGTGATATCACTTTGCTGCTACTGCATTGAATACTGTGTGTGGACCTTTATTAATGTTTACATGTGTGCATATTAAATGTTTTTAACTTACAAACGTTAATGCACTCTTTGAAATTGTGCTTCACTATATGCACTTTCTTTTCCTCTGTTTTGGAATTTCACGCATGAGGACTACTGACTACAGTGGCTCTCTGATCTTCATCTGATGCGCTAGGTTGTATGTATCGGTGCCATATTGTTCTTTTCACGTTTGTCCCATTTATTGGGGTGGAGGTATTTATAGGGAGTTACCTCTGAGTCACCTTGATACACTACTAAGCTGCTCAAAAAGTGCGCACTCAACATAGGATCTATATTTCATTTGTCTCGTAGTGTACAATCTAGTACAAAGTATAGTCAAAATTGGCACTTAGGGGTACATTTACTAAGCAGTGATAAGAGCGGAGAAGTGAGCCAGTGGAGAAGTTGCCCCATCAACCAATCAGCACTGAAGTAACATCTATAATTTGCATACTATAAAATGATACTGAACTGCTGATTGGTTGATGGGGAAATATCTCCACTGGCTCACTTCTCCGCTCTTATCACTGCTTAGTAAATGTACCCCTATGTCAAAATCGTACATAGACAAAATCTCAAGCACAGATAGTCAAAATCTGTACAATCTGTGCTATCTAGACTCTGGGGGAGTTCAAGGGAAATCGCATAGTCAAAATCGAACATAGCAGGGATCTCACCATGTGTACACACCCTTAGACACCTTTTTTTCTAGTGGTAATGTTTTTATTTGAAATATTGCAACCTTCTTACATTTTATTTACACATTTATAAATTTACAATAAATAAATAAAGTAAAAAAAAAGAACAACAATCTCAAACAAATTCTAATCTTTTTATTGTTATCTGAAATGCATCTTCATTTTTAAGACACTTCATTCATTTGTTCATATGGTCACTACAAACATTCCTGTTTGTTTAGGGCCATCTCTTTCTGCACATAGATTGGGATTGTCCTTTGGACAATATGAAATATTCCTCCATTTTTGACCAGTATTGATGTGACTTTTTATTTTACTCACAAGCATCCTGGGGGGAGAATGCACCACTGGGGAGGGTTATGGTTAGGCTGCGTGGATGGGGGGGAGGGGTAAGTTTAGCTTTAGGTTGCCTAAATGGAGGGTTAGGGGGGCATTGGGGGAAGGCAAGTATACTTTACTTGCCACTGTCAGGATTCTAAATATGCCATGGTCGGTCTTCTGAATGCCGGCATCCCGACTGCCGGCATATCCTACCAAACCCCTAGAAACAAGTATATGTACAATTATGAACAACTTTGTAGCCCGCTACTCTGAAAATACGCCCTCACTGAACTTTATATGAGATTGCCCACTACAGCCCAGTTATACCTATTAAGCCATAGGTGGAGATGTGCTTGAGATGTGTCCCACTCTGTACCTCTTCTACTTGTGCATACTTGATTCAAGCCCATTTTTATATTGCCATGCACAGCTAGAAAACCCAGGGACACTTAGATGCTTTTGTCCACTCCCAGGCTAAAAGTTTCCAGCCAGACAGCGAGCCACTGAATGGAAGGTATGAAATAAAGTGAACGTTGCATCTGATTGGATGGCAGCAGCACCTGGCCAATCAGGGGCCACATACCCTACCTCCATTTTTGTATAAATGAGTGAAATGATAGGGTGGACAAGCAGTTGATAGGATGTTGGTATACAGTACCTCCAGGGAATGATCCCTATTAAATTGATAAATATGCAGGTAATAACTAAGTAAGGTATTGTTCCAAAGTGGAAAATGACCAATAATTTAAAGAACAAGTACATGTACAATACAAACAGAACAATAACTGTGGAGAATACTGTGGGCACTGTGATCACTAACTATGCTGTTATTTTATACTTCATTTAGATTAAATATTTTGAGTTTCGAATTGTTGTTTTTCTTTGAACCCAAGTCAAAACGACATACAATAATACAAAAAAATAAAATAAATAAGGCAATCGCCATCAATGTAGCTGTTTTTGAGGGTACATATTTCTGGAAGCAGACTATGTACTACTGTAGTTCCTTGATTTAGGACATTCATATAATAATTTCAGGTACAGTGTCATATATTGGCACTGGGTAGTTAATTACTACTTGTACTGGGTCAGTATCTCTGGTTCTGGACTATTAGTGATTACTGGCATTGTACTAGCTCTTGTCTCCAGGGCTGACACATATGCATCAAGCATCCTCCTATCTTGGTTGCCCCAACATTAGGTTTCTCTCTTTTTCTTGGAAATGTGGTGCTGAGTCCTGAAGTCTTAAACCAGCATTGCACTGCCATTACAATTAAGGATGAGCAACAGTATGCAGCTTCATAGCTAAGAAGCTACCAGAAGCTGACTCTCCAGCAGGTAAGTGGATGTTGCTTAGTGTGAGCACCAAGGCACAGAAACAACATGAAAGGGTGTCATGGAGTCACTCATTCAATGGGGTAAATTTACTAAGGTGGGAGTTCTATTTGAGATGGGATGTTGACCATAGCAACCAATCAGATTCTACTTCTCATTTATCTAGCACCTTCCAAATAATACCTGGAATGGTTGCTATGGGCAACATCCCATCTTAAATAGAACTCCCATCTTAGTAAATATATCCCAATGTTTTAGGTGTCTACTAATTATTGGTTCTATAGGTGACTGCCTAGTTTAGCATAATGGTAGTGCCAACCTTTCTTCTCTTCCGGCCTCTGATCATTATATGTACTGCACAGCATTAGTTCTTGCCTATTGCAGTTGATCATTCCATCTGTCTCGCTAGTTCCTAGCTCTGTTCAGTTGGTATTTACAGGAATATGACAGTTCCTGGGTTGAAAGTTGAAAATAGAAAAGGGATACTATACTTTTCCACGGGATGTAGTTATGTGACCAGCGATCAGGAGACTGCCGGTCACAATACCGGCACATCCATCCCACCCAACCACAATCCCAATAGTTGGCATGACGACTAACAAGGACTATTCTCACTCGTGGGTGTCCACGACACTCATAGAGTGGGAATAGAACCTGTGGCAAGTGCAGATCACCACTGAGCCTGCAATGGGCTTCGTTGCGCTCCTCCCGCCTGGCATCAATGCTGGGATGCCAGCATCGGTATGGTGACCTGCGGTCTCCCGACCAACAGTCATGCGATACACACCCTTTTCAACCAATAGAGGGTTATATTTTTACATTCTGAAATATAACATAAGAGACCCTTGGCTTTTTAGATCTTTAGCAAGAGATAGAGGAGGATTTTGGGAATACCATTTGGTAGGTCATATGTGACTTTTACCATCTGACCAACAGTTTATACAGTACCCTTTCTTTCAATGGTAATATAAATTTGAGGTGTTTTGTAGAAATTATATATTTTTTAACACTAATTCAATTAAAATGTAATTAAAAGTTTAGTTTAGATCCCTTCTCATTGCTCTGTGTAAGAAGGCAAACTTGATTTTGGCTAATTCCAAGCTGTAGTAGTTCATTTGAGCCCTGGTTTGCTTATTACCTATCCATAAACTCCTTTATCATCTTTACCTGTGGCAACTTATCTTCTCCCATTGGGGGTCATTCCGAGTTGATCGCTAGCTGCCGTCGTTCGCTGCGTAGCGATCAGTGAAAAAAATGGCTAATCTGCGCATGCGTATGCACCGCAATGCGCATGCGCGTCTTAAGGGTACGAAGTCCATTGTGTTTTTGCACTGGTTCTAGCGACGATTCCAATCGCACAGCCGAACGCAAGGAGATTGACAAAAAGAGGTCGTTTTTGGGTGTCAACTGACCGTTTTCTGAGAGTGTTTGGAAAAACGCAGGCGTGGCCGGTTGTTTGCTGGGCGGATATCTGACGTCATTACCGTGTCACTAGTTGCAGCAATCATCACACAACTACAGGGCTTGTCTTGTTTTGCACAAAATGTGTTTGCAGGCGCTTTGCTGCACAGGCATTCGCACTCCTGCAAAGCGATAAAACACTCCTCCGTGGGCAGCAACTATGCGTTTGCACGGCTGCTAAAAACTGCTAGCGAGCGATCAACTCAGAATGACCACCATTATCTGTAATGTTCTACAAAACTCTGATCTTCTCTTACAGTACATATCTTGACTTGGTAAATTAATTAATTCTTATGGTCTCCAGTTCCCTGATGACACCAAAATCTCTTCAAATATATACAAGACCAATGGCACTCTAAAATTGGTTTTAATATGCCTTGCTAGATCCCTTTAAATGCCTTGTGATTATCTTTATGCTGATGCCAAAATCTATCTCTTATCCCTTGTGATCAACAGTCTTTTTGTAAATTTCAAAATGGTTTCCCTATACCTAGAGCTCAACTTGACCAAAATACAATGCAAATATTGTACAATTCCTAACCATGAACAACACTACAATTTCCTCTTTAACCACTTGCCTGGCGTGGACACATTAGATACAACCACACCAGGCTGATCTTTCCCTGACATGGTTGCATCTGACTTGCCCACTGTGCAGTGCAGCTGCTGGAAGAGAAAAAATAATTCTTCAAGCAACTGCTGCTCCCAGAGTGACCTCCTGGACTCTCTGCTTTCTTGTACCATAATGCAGTGCCCGATTACAACTTACTGGGCAGCCTGGAGTAACACCAACCCCCAAACCAACCCCTGCAGCTTCAGACATTAGGTAAGGGGTAATGTAGTTCCCCTTACCATGCTTGTATACACCCAGTGACTGCAGAGAGAAGTAGCCACTGGGAAAATGTAGGATTATGATATTCCAATCATCAATTTTTAAATAAAATTGTGCTAAACTTATCCCCATATACAATATACCCTCATTACAACAGGTCTTCTAGAAACTGCAATGTGATTGATTTGATAGCAGGAGGAATGGTTTTGTCCACCTATAAGATACTCTAGAACAGGCATGTCCAAACTGTGGCCCTCCAGCTATTGAGAAACTACACATCCCAGCATGCCCTGACACAGCTTTAGCATTCTCTGACAGCAAAACTGTGTCAGGGCATGCTGCGATATGTAGTTTCACAACAGCTGGAGGGCCGCAGTTTGGACATGCCTGCTCTAGAAGATCACAAGGCCTGTTATCGTTTGCATAGTTGTCTCTTTATTGTTTGTTTCTGGAGAAGTACAAAGGACTATTTATACTGAATCTACTGTGTCAACAGTGAGGGCAATATGTTTTCTGACCTTATCACTGTCAAAGTCAGAAAAAAATGTCTCTATGCACGTTGCCATATTTGCACCGCACACTGGTCCGTGCTGCGCATGCGTACGCTCTCCCGTGAAGGCGCATACCCGCAATAGCGTGCACTCGCAGGCGCGGTATGCGTATTTACGGTAGAGTTTATGTAGTCGTAGCGTGCGACTCATTCGTTACATATTTTCACAATTAATGTAGTTTATAGATCATGATCCCTTTGATAGTTTCTGAAAGTTTGGTTAATATAGAAGGTCCCTGTTTAAAGTAATCCCTCTTTGTATCGTACGAAGGGTCTAACAAGACTCATACAGCAGTGTTTGGTACCCATCGGAAGAGTATTTAATTAGCAATATTCCGGTGTTGGTTTGGAGCGTATTAATCGCTCGTGCGAATAGTTATGGACATAAGAAGTTTATGTCCATTTCTACTATTTACTCATACTCAGGTATGCGGCGGGAAACCTAGTTCCCCACCCACCTGAGCTGTTTGAAATCGTCACAGCCCACCTGTATGAATCAACCTATGACCTTTTGTTGTGATACAGGGTCGAATTCCTTCATCCAATGGACAATGGGATTGTAGGGACTATGAGATTGCATTGTGTGTGGGGCATAAATAGGCAGGCCGACCACATCCAGCTCTCACTCTTCAACGGTTCTCATTGCTGAAAATCGGGTGCTGGATGTCCAGGCGCATGCGATCGTTTACCCTTGTGCGTAAGTTTCTCTCCGTAATCATTGTCTTTCTGTGAGCCAATTTCTCTCATCTCTCTCTCTCTCTCTCTCTCTCTCTCTCTCTCTCTCTCTCTTTCCCTTCTCTTTCTCTCGTATCTCCCCTAGACTAGTATTGTATTGTATTAGATAGTATTGTATTTTGGTTAGGAAGTCTTTGTTATATTGTAGTGTATCATTTGTACTGTTATCCCCTTTTTACAAGTATACTAGATATAATACAGTTAATAGGCTTTGGACCCTAAACCAGTATCTGTGTATTTCCTATAGTGTTAAGTGTTCACTTGAGCGTCGGTGACGCTCAAGCAGCTTTGTAGTTAGTCAGGTTACACAAGGTTGCACTTACACCCTGTATTCACATTAAGGTATTCCGTGTATTTCATTGGTATAAGGTTTAGACATAAAGGTATAGCGTTGTGAGCGTCTGCGCCGCTGGTGATCTCCTCGTGGTCTCGAGCGTCCGCTACGCCATAGCGAATCATTACTCTAGTCATAGCCAATAACGTGTCCTGTGATCGCTGGGCCGTGAGCGAACGTGACGCTTGAGCGTCTCGCCTACGGCTGAGCGATCGTTACGCAACTAGAGTACCATTACGGTACTTCTTAAGTAAACAGCGTACAGTGTTCTTAGCTTCATAAAGGGTTGTTTATACGACAAGGGAATTTAGCATTGTCAATTGGGGACTCGTCCTATCCTTCTCATATCTGCACTAGGTAGATCAGCAGACATTATCCCCCCAGCAAAGGGTGGGAGGTTGTCTCGCAGTGCTGATGGGATAAGCGTCTGCTTCGCTTAGATAAAGAGTGCTGAAGGAATCCGGGAACCGGAAGTAAGAACAAAACGCTTGTGTCTTTTAAAACTGTTTTATTTCTCTTCTGTCTTGCGTATACACGCACACATACATTTATCTGCATTTCTTTTTCAAATTTCGTATATCACTATTCCTGTTTGCCAAGTTTTATAGTTGATAGAAAGTGCAAAAAGAGATTTGCTGTTATTTCATAGTAGAGGTAATAGTTAAAGTATAGACCAACACACGGCTTGTCTGGGAGATAAGACAGTCAGTGTGGTGTGCGGTAGATGATCAGGGATCATCTACATTGATAAAGGTAGAAATTGTGTTACGGTGGATCTTTGTTTTGCGTACACGTGTCCCTAACAAAAGACTTGCGTACGCAATCCAAACGGCAGACGCACGCAGCGTACATTACGCAACGTAGCGTCTGGTTACGCAACGTAGCTCAAGTCACGAAAAGTTGAATTAGCGCAAAGCGATAATTAGCGCAAAGGCGATAAGTAACGCACAGCGGTAAATAACGCAAATCTATTTTTGGAAAATCTGAAATTTAGTTTAACAGATCCTGCTCCTAATTAGTAACACTGTTGGACTGAAGACAATTTCTGCGCAGAAATAGATATAGAAACAAAGTGTACATGTGTTGAGTGAGTGTGTTTTTATTACATAAGTTTATATAACTTAAGAGGTTGAACCAAAAGGAAAGTCGGGTACTCGTCAAGGGACACACGTGTAAGTGACATATACGGTGGCTAGGGAGGCATCCTTGGTTAAATAATATTTGAGCATTAGAGTATAGCGGACCATAAGGTAACAGACCAGGAGGTCATTAACAGACGGTAACAGACCAGGAGGTCATAAGGTAACAGGTAAAATAGACAAAGAGGTCCGCTATAAAAGTCCAGTGGCACAACGCCTGGGGTGTTGGTGCAGAACCCATATAGGCCATAAGCTCTTGCTGAAGGAATCGCGGCCGGAAACATCGATTCCATTGATCTTTCAGTACATGACAAGTAGTGCTTATGTACTGAACGATTGGACCGCACGTAATTGTGTGCAGTAGTTAGTAATCTGACCTAATACCATTAGAGTAAAGTGGTCACAAACGCTATCTGTACATTCTGACGTGATTTGTGTAATTTTTTATTTTTGGAAGGGAAGTTCGCTGGTCACTCTGGAACTATCTAACAACCCCACCTTTACTGGAAAGAGTAAGTGTCCTGCGGGTAACCCTCATATGTTCCAGTAAACTGAAGGTTCCATAGGGGCCCTGTATCGAGTACGCCAGCACCATATCGGTGTGATCAGGTCGTATTGGTCGAGGTGGGCGAGTGAGTGGGGTACTCGGTAAACCGCCACCGCCGGCCTATTTTTGGACAATTTGGTTTGCTGTAAGGGTTCGCTGAAAACCTTGAGATAAAGATCCAAGGAGGAATAAGCAACACCTGCAGAATTATGGGGGCCAGTTGTTCAGGTAGGGGGCGATCAACCTCGGTTCGGGTTGATTCAGAGAACCGACCCGTTGGGTCGGCAAGGTACATCATGTGTGAAAAATACGGAAGTCACACAGAATCTTTATGTGATGAATGGGAGAGAATGACTGTACAAGACAGGGACAAATTCCCAAGAATAGGTAGCTTCAGTCCAGACGTGTTACAAAATTTAAGGAGGAGGATATGTCTCGTAAAATCATCAAAGAGACGAATTCAGCATCATGATTACTTACAGTTATGGCACCAGGAAGGTGAGATACAGAGAGGTTTGGCTCTGGCGGCGGGATCTGGGGCAGTCAGGAAGCTGATAGCCACAGCTCCACCTCCACCATACATTGCAGGAGAGAAGCTGATTACGGAGAGAAACGCACTGGGTTGTAAAACACAAACTCTTAGTAACCCTGTAAATGTTAATGATGTTAACCAAATAACTCATGCAAGTATTAACCCGTGCAAGATGTACCCTGTTTTGAACCTTCCTCAGGAGTGTGATCAAGAAGAAGATTCGGCAACAATTTCAGCGCTCTCTCTAGCGGCCACCATATCAGAAACCACAGTGGGAACTGCACCACCCACGAGATTAGTGAAGGCCCCTAGCGGAGGGATAGGTGAGGTCGTGTCAACGGGTAAGTACGGCACCATGCACTACACTGAAACAATTGTACCACAAGTTGTAGAATCTACGCAGAATGAGGCTGTTAGAATTGCTCCTGTAAAGGTGATAGTAGTTCCCAATGGGAAAACAGATGCATCAGGAGCCACACCCGTCAGGAACATTGCCATGTATTGCCCGTTCACTAGAATGGAATTGAGGACCATAGTGTCTGAATTCCCAGACCCCAGAAAAGATTTAGTGGCAAGCCAAAAATACATCAGGGATCTAGGAAACACTTTAGAGCCCAATAATAAGGATTGGCAGATAGTGCTAAGAGCTTGCTTACCTTCCAATGTCGACTCAGTTAAATTCTTGGCTGATTGTGGACTAGATAAAGATGTACCGCTTACAGATGTGTACGACCAGGATAATGTAAAAAGGATAAATTTACAGCTAAAGGAGTATTTCCCAGCCGTTGTTAAATGGAATAAAATATTTTCCATTAAGCAAAAGGAGTCCGAAACGGCAGCAGAATATTTCCACCGGGCACTATCAGAAATGGCAAAATACACTGGTATAGAAGACATTAAGACCAACCCAAACCATCGAGAAGTAGCAGTATCTGTACTGATGGATGGTTTGAAAGAAACATTAAAAGCTAGGGTACAGACCACACAACCATGTTGGCGAGGTCTGTCAGTGTCCACCTTGAGAGAGGCTGCTGTTGATCACGACAAAAACATCACTAGACACAGGGAGTCGCAAAGTGATAAGTTGATGTCCGTAAGTATACAGGCGCTGACCACAAGGCAGCCTGCGTATGTACCACCGAATCCTGTGGGTAAGGCAAGTGTAATAACATGTTTTTCTTGTAACAGACCGGGACACTTTGCACGAGAATGTAGAACAAAGAATGTACAAAGATCTTTTCAACCCCCTAGACAACAACACAACACACGACATTGGGAGCAGGGTCCACAGAGGCGGAGTTTTGAGCCACATACAGGGGAAACAAAAAGATATCCCCCGAACAGAGACTGGCAGGCCTCTGGTAGTTCCCAGCTAACTCCCCCACAAGTAGTTGCTGCCAATGGGATTCAAGGAGGTCAGCATACCCAATAGGGGTGTGGCCACACCTGTAATCTGCAGCCAGTTAAATTGATTGCCAGTCTTGGAAGCGAACCAGAGATTGCAATCAATGTAGCTGGTAAAACTTTAAACTTTCTTGTAGACACAGGGGCGGCCAAGTCAGTGATAAATTCGACAGTGGGCATGAGAACCACTGGTAGGACAATTCCAGCCATGGGAGTAACAGGAGTAGTCCAGCACTACCCTGTTAGCAAACCAGCCGAGATTACAATAGGGCCTTTGCATACCAAGCATTCCTTTTTGCTGGCTGCATCGGCACCAACTAATCTCCTGGGGAGAGACTTACT
The DNA here is from genome assembly GCF_028390025.1 of Pseudophryne corroboree. Taxonomy (NCBI): domain Eukaryota; kingdom Metazoa; phylum Chordata; class Amphibia; order Anura; family Myobatrachidae; genus Pseudophryne; species Pseudophryne corroboree. The sequence continues at coordinate 325,919,392 of NC_086451.1, forward strand.
ATGTAAAATGGGTTGCGTCATTTATTGTACTCCTGAAGGTGTATTCTTGGACATTCCTGAGAATCACGCTCAGGAGGTACGAGACATGTTAGACTCCCCATCAAAATTAATGTCACATTCCATTATGACAAATAGGAACCCATCCCAAGTAGAAGAGATGACATCTCAGATACCAGAGTCACTTTGGACAAAAGATGGACAGGACACTGGATTAATGGCAAACGTAGCTCCAGTAGTTGTACAAGTAAAAGATGGTAGGATAGCTCCAAAAATCCCACAGTATCCTCTGAAGCCAGAGGTGGAGTTAGGAGTTTTCCCAGTAATAGAACGCTTGCTGCAACAGGGCATTCTGGTAAGAACGTCCAGCACAGCCAATAGTCCCATCTTCCCTGTTAAAAAGAGTGGGGGGAGGGGTTACAGGCTAGTGCAGGATCTAAGGGGGATTAACAAAATAGTTGAGAGTCAGTTCCCCGTAGTGCCTAATCCAGCTGTCATCTTAATGCAAATTCCTCCCACTGCCAAATTTTTCACTGTTATTGACCTCTGCTCCGCTTTCTTTTCGGTACCTCTGCACCCTGACAGCCAATATTTGTTTGCATTCACATACAGAGGAGTCCAATACACGTGGACTCGGCTACCCCAAGGTTTCATAGATAGTCCAAGTATATTTTCTCAGGCTTTGCATGATTGTTTACAGTCTTTCCAACCAGACAGTGGATCAGTATTGATACAGTATGTGGATGATTTATTACTGTGTTCAGATTCACTGGAAGCATCTCTGAAGGATACGAAACAGCTCCTGTTTCATCTTTCAGACACAGGTCACAAGGTTTCCAAAGACAAGTTACAATTATGCCAAACTAAGGTAAAATATTTGGGACACTGTCTAACACAAGGACTGAGACACCTGACCGCTGATAGAATCCAAGCCATTAGAGACATGACACTGCCACAAACCCAGCAACAGATCAGGACGTTTTTAGGAATGTGTGGGTATTGCCGTAATTGGATCCCAGGGTTTTCCATATTGGCGTTACCTTTGCAGGAAATGGTCTCTTCAAACAAACCTGACCGGATTTCGCATACAGACGAATCCGAAACAGCATTTGAGAGACTCAAACAGTGCCTAACGCAGGCACCAGCACTAGGTATGCCAGACTATGGGAAACCCTTTGAACTATACGGAACAGAAAGTGCTGGGTGCGCAGCAGGTGTACTAACCCAAAAACACGGTGACGCCAGCAGGCCAGTCGCATACTACAGCGCCCAGCTAGACACGGTAGCGCGATCCCTCCCCACATGCTTGCGTAGCGTTGCGGCGATAGCATTGCTAGTGACAAAAAGCGAAGATGTCGTGCTAGGCCACAACCTCACAATCCATACACCACATGCGGTATCTGCCTTATTGAATTCTGCCCAAACCAGACACGTCTCATCTGCAAGGTTTACAAGATGGGAATTGGCATTAATGGCCCCAGTAAACATCACCATAAGGAGATGCAGCGCATTAAATCCTGCAACTTTTCTCCCAGGTGTGCCTGGTCAGGCACAAAGGGTGGAAGGTGAGAGTGATGGGGAAGGAGGATTTAATGCAAAGGAAGATACACATGATTGTATGGAATATTTGACCCAAAATTTCACCGCAAGGCCTGACATCAGTGACAACCCACTGGAAGATGCAGAACTAACGTTCTACACGGACGGTAGTTGTCATAGACAGTCAGACTCGGGAGACTTGTGTACTGGATACGCAGTCGTAGATGACCAAGGCACCATAGAAGCGGAACCGCTAGGCCCACCTCACTCAGCCCAGGTTGCTGAACTGGTCGCCCTAACCAGAGCATGTGAATTGGCTAAGGGTAAGTCAGCCAATATCTACACCGATTCTAGATACGCCTTCGGGGTAGTACATGATTTCGGAGCGCTATGGCGTCTCAGAAATTTCATGACGGCAGCTGGTACACCAATAGCGCATGCAGCGTATATAAAAAGGCTTCTAACAGCGATACAGGAACCCGACAGAGTGGCTGTTATCAAATGTAAAGCACATACATATAGCCAAGACCCAGTATCCCTTGGTAACAGCCGAGCAGACGAAGCCGCAAAGCTTGCAGCTGCTACCCCCATACAGACAGACACCACACAACTGATGGTATTTAATACCATCAACACACAAAAGTTGTGTGAGATGCAGAATTTGTGTTCCACACAGGAAAGAGCAGTCTGGAAGGCAAAGGGATATGGCCAGGAGTCCTCAGGGCTCTGGACGGATGGACATGGTAAACCAGTGGCCCCCAGGGCATACCTTCCATGTCTGGCTGAAGCTGCTCACGGGCTGACTCATCTAGGCAAGGAGGGGATGTGCAAATTGGTAAGAGCATACTGGTGCGCCCCAGGATTCTCCTCTCATGCGAGTAAAAGAGCAATGTCATGCCTTACCTGTCTGAGAAAGAATATTGGAAAAGCAATACCTACAGAACCATCCCATATCCCACCTGCCGGCGGCCCTTTCCAGGTAATACAAATTGACTTCATTCAATTACCCCCATGTCGAAATTTGAAATATGTACTTGTTTGTATAGATGTTTTCTCGAATTGGGTCGAAGCTTTCCCAGCAGCTACAAATACCGCTATGTTTACAGCTAAGAAAATTGTGCAGGAATTTGTATGTAGATATGGTATCCCTAGAATCATTGAAAGTGATAGGGGTACCCATTTTACAGGTGATGTCTTTCAAGGAATGTGTAAGTTGATGGGAATTGATAGCAAGCTGCACACTCCGTACCGTCCACAGGCGAGCGCGAAGGTCGAAAGAGTGAACAGCACTAATAAAAATAAATTGAGTAAAGTAATGGCAGAGACAGGATTGACGTGGCCAGAAGCTTTACCCATTGTTTTGTATAGCATCAGAACCACTCCCAGGTCCCCTCTTAATCTGTCTCCTTTTGAAATCTTGTTTGGTCGACAACCGCATGTCATGATTAACCCTCAGGATGATTTGAAATGTAACAATGAAGTAACTGTAAAGTACTTGATTAACATGAGTAAGCAGTTGAGGAATCAAAATGATAATCTGAAGTTGGTGATTCCTGATTTACCAGATAGTAATTGTCATGACATTGAACCTGGGGATTATGTAATGATACGAAATTTTCTACGCTCAGGTTGTCTTATTGATAGATGGGAAGGACCATACCAGGTCTTATTGACTAGCACCACAGCATTGAAGGTGGCTGAGAGAGAGACTTGGGTCCATTCATCCCACTGCAAAAAGGTTGCTGATCCAGAGAAGTCCCGTGATAAGGAACAGACGGTAGAGGTTGTATCACTGGAGTGTCTGTTCCAGGAGGACTGAGGCGGCACCTGAGCCTTGAAGACCGAAAGCAGTTGTCGACTCCCTTCTCCCTTTTATTGTTTTTCTCCACTTCCCATCCCCTCTTCCTTGAAATTTCTTTTTTCCCCCTTCTCATTCTTCTCTATTTCCTCCTCAAAGATGGACTTGCCCCAAGAGACTGTGATCCGGATTTTGATGTTAACCATGATGTTGACCAGAGCAGTCTGTTCCGGCGAGAGTACCATAGAGGTCGAGAGAGGTTCTGGAATGGGTTCCGATTATGATGATGGAGGCGTAGTTTTCCAAGATCAACCAAACCAACAAGCAAAGGCGAGTATCAGAAAACGATCCGATAGAAGAAATTGTGATGGATTGTTAGCTGAAGAAAATTGTATCTGTAGGCTCTGTGATAATCTGGTTGAAGATGGATGCATAAAGAAATGCCAATCCAGTTTTAATATCCATATAGACCGGCATCCATTGAGTGACTATCACTCTTTAGTGGGTAATGTGTTAAACCAAACAGATTGTTGGGTATGCTCTCAAGTACCTCAGGGTCATAGCAAATCATGGCTAGTACCATTTCCTTTAACGTTAGGGGAGGTACTTGAGCTAAGTGGTGGGAGACCGGTGGACCGGAGGTTTAATATCTCCAGCCCTCCTAGTTTGAAGCTCCACCAATACCATGTGGATAGGTCCCTCTTATGTTTCAATATCTCCAATCCCAGAAAACCGGGAAATTGGGAAGTGTCATGGAGCAACCTTACCATGACCTTTTCACACAGAGCAGATAGAATGCCTACAGATACAGAGCTGGTACGCCACATAGCCAGTAGAGGAAAATCTTTTCGGTATCGATATACCTTAGGAAATAGGATTACTAGAGTTGGAGAGGTATCACCAGGATACTGTGCACATATCGTACAAACTGATACGTGCATTAAGCAGATGGAAGAATTAGGGTCAGGAGATTTCACCTGGAAGGTTTGTAACATGGTCATGTCCTTCTCCGTCCCATATGTTCTCCCCGATGACGCATATTTCATATGCGGGAGAAAGGCGTACAAGTGGCTTGCCCCAAACTCTGAAGGATTGTGTTATATTGGAAAAGTATTGCCTGAAGTGATGACTGTAACACATGACAAAATGAAGGACATACACCGTGGTGCCCAAGCTCCTTATACTCACACTCATTACGAGCACCGAGTCAAAAGACAACTGTCAGAAAGGTTAGAGCATCCGGCCTCCGATCTTATCCATGAATCCACCGGGATTCAGGTTCTGGTAGCGTTAGATTTCACTCGCACCGCTCGAGGAGTGATGAATTATAGATACATTTCCGCACTCGCCAATTTGTTAGATAATATCACTGAAATGTATGATGACACGTTTAGATACACTGGAAGAGAACTTCAAGCTTATAAAACAGAACTAGTTCAGCATAGGATGGTTCTTAATTATCTTACAGCAGTAACAGGCGGATATTGTGTTACATTGGCAACACAGTACGGCATAAAGTGTTGCACTTATATCACGAATAGCACCGAGGATCCGGTAGAGGTCATAGACCAAAAGATGGACGATATTCTCCAATTGAAGTGGGAATTTCGTCGAAAACACAATCTCACCCTTGCTGCTGTAGGTAATGAGCTGACTGGTTGGGTGTCATGGTTGAACCCGCGAAATTGGTTCTCCGGTTTGGGGGACTGGGCTCAAGGAGTCATAATGGATGTTGGAAAGTTTCTACTATGTATCTTGGGTGTCGTTATATCGATTGGATTGATATTTAGATGCGGGCAGGCTTTAATGAGGTGCAAACAAAGTACAAGAGTGATGAGCTTGAGGAGCGAGGAAACTGTAATTAACCTGGATTTGATTTATGACCCAATGATAGAAACCAGGATGGGATGAAAATGCGATTATACGGTCCGTTTCTTTCACCTGTTTTTCTGCTTTTCTCCAAGATACAAAGACCCCCTTGGACGAGGAAGTTGACGAGACGCTATACAGACAACAGACAAGCACCAAAGATGAAGTTTTGACAACCTATGATATGGACACTTGATGAACTTTGCCATGGATCCCCAGTTTCCCTAGTACTTTTAAACTCACGCTAGCCCAACATTTTTTTGTAAATCTGATGGCTCAGACAAAGCTATTTGCTCATGCCCAAGGAGCAATACAGCGCAAAGAAGACGACTCTCGACAGATACCGAACACAACTTCGACGACAGATGTACATTTCCCTGACATAGAATATCATTGCATTTTCCATAAGTGTTCTTTATCTTCATCTCTACAACCCTCAGGTAATGACACACATAGACGATAGGGAATACAGGCACAGATATCAGCAACCACATACCTCCCCCATTCATGTATCATCAACTAAAATGTGCTCCCCATTTTGTTCAAAATCCGAAAAGAGCTCGGTAAAGTTTGACAGCCCATCCACAGACCTGTACCACAGGATAAGAAGGAATTCAAATGTATACTTCGCAATACCTCGAAGCTTGATGTACAACACGTACGGCACGATGATACATGACCCCCCAAACATGGATTCATACACACATGCTTCTGCTATCTCACTAGGTCATACCCTCTTCACACCTTCTCCTCTCTCCTCTCTTACCCAACCATGGAAATCAATTAACCCCTGACTTGCATTTTTCTCCTTAAATGTTTTGTGGCAGTTATTATTGACTGCCAAAGGGTGGACTGTCAAAGTCAGAAAAAAATGTCTCTATGCACGTTGCCATATTTGCACCGCACACTGGTCCGTGCTGCGCATGCGTACGCTCTCCCGTGAAGGCGCATACCCGCAATAGCGTGCACTCGCAGGCGCGGTATGCGTATTTACGGTAGAGTTTATGTAGTCGTAGCGTGCGACTCATTCGTTACATATTTTCACAATTAATGTAGTTTATAGATCATGATCCCTTTGATAGTTTCTGAAAGTTTGGTTAATATAGAAGGTCCCTGTTTAAAGTAATCCCTCTTTGTATCGTACGAAGGGTCTAACAAGACTCATACAGCAGTGTTTGGTACCCATCGGAAGAGTATTTAATTAGCAATATTCCGGTGTTGGTTTGGAGCGTATTAATCGCTCGTGCGAATAGTTATGGACATAAGAAGTTTATGTCCATTTCTACTATTTACTCATACTCAGGTATGCGGCGGGAAACCTAGTTCCCCACCCACCTGAGCTGTTTGAAATCGTCACAGCCCACCTGTATGAATCAACCTATGACCTTTTGTTGTGATACAGGGTCGAATTCCTTCATCCAATGGACAATGGGATTGTAGGGACTATGAGATTGCATTGTGTGTGGGGCATAAATAGGCAGGCCGACCACATCCAGCTCTCACTCTTCAACGGTTCTCATTGCTGAAAATCGGGTGCTGGATGTCCAGGCGCATGCGATCGTTTACCCTTGTGCGTAAGTTTCTCTCCGTAATCATTGTCTTTCTGTGAGCCAATTTCTCTTATCTCTCTCTCTCTCTCTCTCTCTCTCTTTCCCTTCTCTTTCTCTCGTATCTCCCCTAGACTAGTATTGTATTGTATTAGATAGTATTGTATTTTGGTTAGGAAGTCTTTGTTATATTGTAGTGTATCATTTGTACTGTTATCCCCTTTTTACAAGTATACTAGATATAATACAGTTAATAGGCTTTGGACCCTAAACCAGTATCTGTGTATTTCCTATAGTGTTAAGTGTTCACTTGAGCGTCGGTGACGCTCAAGCAGCTTTGTAGTTAGTCAGGTTACACAAGGTTGCACTTACACCCTGTATTCACATTAAGGTATTCCGTGTATTTCATTGGTATAAGGTTTAGACATAAAGGTATAGCGTTGTGAGCGTCTGCGCCGCTGGTGATCTCCTCGTGGTCTCGAGCGTCCGCTACGCCATAGCGAATCATTACTCTAGTCATAGCCAATAACGTGTCCTGTGATCGCTGGGCCGTGAGCGAACGTGACGCTTGAGCGTCTCGCCTACGGCTGAGCGATCGTTACGCAACTAGCGTACCATTACGGTACTTCTTAAGTAAACAGCGTACAGTGTTCTTAGCTTCATAAAGGGTTGTTTATACGACAAGGGAATTTAGCATTGTCATCACATCTGGAAGTTTGAAATCATCAATGTAGGCCTTTAAATATTCTGCTTTAAGGACTTAAAGAATATTCTTGGGGTGTACAAAAAAGGAAATCTTGCCAATTCTCAATCACTGCTGCCTTGATGATAGCTTTTTGGATGAACTCCAAGAAATCAGCAATCTGCACCTACTGCAATAACCAATGTTCCACCCAATTTATGACTTGTTCCGAATTAGCTATTAATTGCAAGCTGTGCTGGTAAATTTTAATTTCTGACAAATCATTTATTCTCTAATCTGGGTTTTCTGGAAGACAAACATGATGCCAATGAGCAAAGAGAGACCATTGATGTGATCATGGAAGTTATAGATGATATTTGTGCAGGATCCTGCCTCCTGGGGTTCATCTTGAAAAATGTTTTCTATATCATATTAAAAAATCAATGTCAGTAGAAACCTATTGGTCTTTCTATTTTCTGCCTCTCATAAAATAGAAACGTAGGTGACTTTGACTGTGGTATTATCAGGGGCGTCGGAATGGTGGAGGCAAGGGGGCAGCTCGCTCTCCCCAAACAGGAGAGAGGCGCCATACAACCTCTTCTGCCTGTGCATGCCGCCGCTGCCACCAGCTGCAGCAGAGCACGCTGTGTGTTGCTAATAAATAGCGCGGGCAGCGCCAGAGCTGGCCCCAGAATTTGCTTATCCTCAGCGTTCTGCCATATGGGAACCGAGAGGGCGCTGCTGCGCTGCGCGCATGGGAAGAGGAGGACGTATTACCGATCACCACATATAAGTGATCACCAGCAAGTACATGTGGGCTCAGGGGCGGGGGCGGAAAGGGGAGCCGCGAGTGCTGTCAGAGAGTGAGGGCGGGCTCTAGCAGTGTACACTGCTTCCTCTCCCTTCTCTTTCTCCTCAATGCTGCAGGTCTTCAGAAATTATGGTGGAGCCGATGGAAGCACCTTTATTCAGGATCTGCAGCTCTGATCTGCTGCGTCCTGTGTGCTGCATGAGCTCCTCCTCCGCTGGGTGCAGCTAAGTCCCAATCTGAGGTGAGCAATGCTGCTCTGCTCCATGATCTATTATCACTGTAGCTAAAGCCTGTGTATATGTGTCCCCATATTCCTCACCCCCCCCGTATGTGTGTCCCCATATCCCTCACCCACCTACCCCCCTGTATATGTGTCCCCATATCCCTCACCAGGCCCCACTATGTGTCCCCATACCCCTCACCCACCCCCGTGTGTCCCCATATCCCTCACCAGGCCCCACTATGTGTGTCCCCATATCCCTCACCCACCCCCCTGTATGTGTGTCCCCATATACCTCACCCAACGACCACTGTGTGCATCCTCATATCCCTCACCCGGCCCCACTGTCTGCGTCCCCATATCCCTCATCCGGCCCCACTTGTGCGTCCCCATATCCCTTACCCGGCCCCACTGTGTGCATCCCCATATCCCTCACCCGGCCCCAATGTGTACATACCCATATCCCTCACCCGGCCCCACTACGTGTGTCCCCATGTCCCTCACCCACCCCCCTGTATGTGTCCCCATATCCCTCACCCGGCCCCACTGTGTGTCCCCATATCCCACACCCACCCACCACTGTGTGCGTCCCCATATCCCTCACCTTGCTCCACTGTGTGCGTCCCCATATCCCTCACCCGGCCCCACTGTGTGCGTCCCCATATCCCTCACCTAGCCCCACTGTGTGCGTCCCCATATCCCTCACCCGGCCCCAATGTGTGCCTCCCCATATCCCTCACCCGGCCCCAATGTGTGCATACCCATATCCCTCACCCGGCCCCACTATGTGTGTCCACATATCCCTCACTCACACCCCTGTATGCGTCCCCATATCCCTCACCCGGCCCCACTGTGTGCGTCCCCATATCCCTCACCTAGCCCCACTGTGTGCATCCCCATATCCCTCACCTAGCCCCAATGTGTGCATACCCATATCCCTCAACCGGCCCCACTATGTGTGTCCCCATGTCCCTCACCCACCCCCTGTATGTGTCCCCATATCCCTCACCTGGCCCCACTGTGTGCGTCCCCATATCCCTCACCTGGCCCCACTGTGTGCGACCCAATACCCCTTACCCGTCCCCACTGTGTGCGTCCTCATATCCCTCACCCAGCCCAACTATGTGCGTCCCCATATCCCTCACCTGGCCCCATTATGTGCTGCTCCATTGAGTGCATCACCATATAATTCACCCACCCCCTAGTATGTGTGTCCCCATATCCCTCACCCAGCCCAACTATGTGCATCCCCATATCCCTCACCTGGCCCCATTTTGTGCTGCTCCATTGAGTGCATCACCACATAATTCACCCACCCCCTAGTATGTGTGTCCCCATATCCCTCACCTACCCCCCAGTATCTGTGTCCCCATATCCCCCACCCACCCCCCTGTGTGTGTCCCCATATCCCTCACCAGGCCCCACTATATGTGTCCCCATATCCTTCACCTACCCCCCTGTATGTGTGTCCCCATATCCCTCACCAGGCCCAACTATGTGTGTCCCCATATACCTCACCAACCCCCTGTATGTGTGTCCCCATATCCCTCACCAGACCCCACTATGTGTGTCCCCATATCCTTCACCCACCCCCCAGTATGTGTGTCCCTATATCTTTCACCAACCCCACCGGTACGTATGTCCCCATATCCCTCACCCACCCACCCCTGTATGTGTGTCCCCATATCCCTAACCAGGCCCCGCTACCTGTGTCCCCATATCCCTCACCCACCACCCTGTATGTGTGTCCCCATATCCCTCACCAGGCCCCACTATGTGTGTCCTCATATCCCTCACCCACCCCCCTGTATGTGTGTCCCCATTTCCCTCACCCACCGACCACTGTGTGCGTCCCCATATCACTCATCCGGCCCCACTATTTGTGTCCCCATGTCCCTCACCCACCCCCCTGTATGTGTCCCCATATCCCTCACCTGCCCCACTGTGTGTCCCCATATCCCTCACCCACCCACCACTGTGTGCATCCCCATATCCCTCACCCGGCCCCTCTATGTGCATCCCCATATCCCTCACCAGGCCCCATTGTGTGCTGCCCCATTGTGTGCATCCCCATATCCTTTACCCACCCCCCAGTATGTGTGTCCCCATATCCCTCACCCACCCCCCTGTATGTGTGTCCCCATATCCCTCACCAGGCCCCACTATATGTGTCCCCATATCCCTCACCCACCCCCCTGTATGTGTGTCCCCATATCCCTCACCAGGCCCCACTATATGTGTCCCCATATCCCTCACCCACCCCCCTGTATGTGTGTCGCCATATCCCTCACCAGGCCCCACTATATGTGTCCCCATATCCCTCACCCACCACCCTGTATGTGTGTCCCCATATCCCTCACCCAACCCCCTGTATGTGTGTCCCCATTTCCCTCACCCACCGACCACTGTGTGCGTCCCCATATCCCTCACCCGGCCCCACTGTGTGCATCCCCATATCACTCATCCGGCCCCACTATTTGTGTCCCCATGTCCCTCACCCACCCCCCTGTATGTGTCCCCATATCCCTCACCTGCCCCACTGTGTGTGTCCCCATATCCCTCACCCACCCACCACTGTGTGCATCCCCATATCCCTCACCCGGCTCCTCTATGTGCATCCCCATATCCCTCACCAGGCCCCATTGTGTGCTGCCCCATTGTGTGCATCCCCATATCCTTTACCCACCCCCCAGTATGTGTGTCCCCATATCCCTCACCCACCCCCCTGTATGTGTGTCGCCATATCCCTCACCAAGCCCCATTATATGTGTCCCATATCCCTCACCCACCCCCCTGTATGTGTGTCCCCATATCCCTCACCAGGCCCCACTATGTGTGTCCTCATATCCCTCACCCACCCCCCTGTATGTGTGTCCCATATCTTTCACCCACCCCCCAGTATGTGTGTCCCCATATCCCTCATCCACCAACCAATATGTATGTCCCCATATCCCTCACCCACCCCCTGTATGTGTGTCCCCATATCCCTCACCCACCCCCCTGTTTGTGTGTCCCCATATCCCTCACCAGTCCCCACTATGTGTGTCCCCATATCCCTCACCCACCCCCCTGTATGTGTGTCCTCATATACCTCACCCACCCACTACTGTGTGTGTCCCCATATCCCTCACCCGGCCCCACTGTGTACGTCCCCATATCCCTCACCCGGCCCCACTATGTGTGTCCCCATATCCTTCACACGGCCCCACTATGTGTGTCCCTATGTCGCAACCACAACTATCTCTGTACCCGTACAACGCGCGTGCGCATTGCTGCCCATACGAATGCGCATAAATGCCATTTTTTTCACCTGATCGCTGTGCTGTGAAAATCGGCAGCGAGCGATCAACTCGGAATGACCCCCATAATGTGTATAATGGGCTCTGCCTGGCGTAATATGTATAAGTGGCTCTATCTGGCATAATGTGTACAAGGGGACACTCACTCCCAGCTACTCCATAGAGTTCAGTACAGGTACAAGTGTCCTGTCTAAGGTGTTCAGAAGTTAGGGGCACCAAACTAAGATTCCATCTTGCCCCCCCAACCAAAAAACGTTCGGACACCCCTGGGTATTATTAAATGGTATAAATATGTGAGTTCTGCTAGATTATGCCTTACAGCTCCATAACTATTACACATGCATTATGTTTTGTTCCAGACTCAAAGTTACTAGTTTTTTTTTTTTTTTGCTTTACTTATAAACATTAATAAGGCCCACCATACATTAGATTAAGGTGTTTTTTAGTATGTGTTGTAAACTATTTAGAATTTACTAATGTGATTTGTTTGTATACTGTATGTGATACTTGTATATACTTGAATGTGTTACTTACAGAAGCATACAATCTGATTTTGACAGGAGAATAATTTGATTCTCTATTTACATTTTCTAGGAATACACTTGTTTAATTCCTTCTTAGACAAATTATTACAGAAAAGCACTGGATTTTATTCTGCATAGTCTGAAAAATATCCAAATTAATCAACCTAAGTAAATATGAATTCCTTATATCATTCATGAATTAATAATAACATCTTCAATGAGACCATATTTGGTGTGAAGGATAATTACGCCTTAGATCAAAACATTGTTTGATGTTCGTTCATTTCATGCCTTTCACAGGATTATTATGATCATACTGCAACCACAGTATTGCCTGCTTCTATTTTCATACATTAACCTCTGTGTACTACATTTAAAATAGTACAATAAGGTGACTAGGGCCAAATTAGATTTAATATGTAAAGTGATTTTGTGTTTCACAGGTTAACAGATTTCTTATAGTTTTATTTTTTAGTTGTTCCCTATAAAAGATGCAAATCTTGCATTTTTTTCTACTGAATTAATGTGTCCTGATTATTTTGAGATACTGCATTCAAAGAGGTTATTATACAAATTAAACCTTAAGGGTTCATGAAGAATTGGACGTGTAGAAATATGCATTCCCATACTGATAATATGCATCATAAAAAATGAGGATGGCAAGCTAAAGGCAGAGTACATTAAGGGCATGTTTATGCAATTGCTTCTGAGGTACTGTAAGCTGTAACACCAGGGCCATAACTAGCGGTGTGCCAGTGGTGCCTGGCAGACATCGCATATGCACTCTGGGTACAGGACCACCGACAACACCCGCCTGGCCGCACGGCTTCCGCACTGTGGGGTCTGCCTGTCGTAATGTGTAAAAGGGGGTTCTGCTTGCCACAAAGTGTAAAAAGGGGACTCTGCCTTCTGTAATACGTAAAAAGGGAACTCTGCCTGCTGTAATGTGTGAAAAGGGGACTCTGCTGCTGCAATGTGTAAAAAGTGAACTCTGCCCACCGTAATGTGTAAAAAGGGGGCTATGCCTGTCGTAACTTGTGAAAAGGGGGCTCTGCATGGCATAATGTGTAAAAAGGGACTCTGCCTGCTGCAATGTGTAAAAAGGGTACTCTGCTGTAATGTGTTAAAAAGGGGACTCTGCTTGTTGTGATGTGTAAAAAGGGGGTTCTGCCTGTCATAATGTGTAAAAAGGGAAATCTGCCTGCCGTAATGTATAAAAAGAGGACTATGCATGCTGTAATATGTAAAAAGGGGACTCTGCATGCCGTAATAAGTAAAAATGGGACTCTGCTTGGTGTAATGTGTGAATAGAGTGCTCTGCCTGGTGTAATGTGTATAAGGAGCTCTGCCTGGTGTAATGTGTTTAAGTGGCACAACTGTGTGGAGTAATTTGAATAATAGAGGCTAATGTGCAATGTAATAAGAATTTGTATTATTTTGTGACCAAGCCCCTTCCCCATGAAGACACACCCCTATATTTGTTGAGCATGCCTTTGGCGCTCACTACCCAATCTTGAATACAGGGGGGGCAACCAATTCTCTTTCAGGCACAGGGCACAAACATATTTAGTTATGGCTCTGTGGAACACAGTCGTATATAGACCTGTCAGGGGCCAATCTCCCTTAGTTACTGAAAGGCTGTTGCAACAAGACACACTAATGATAAAGACAGGTAGCAGTTTCTAAGTTCTTCTGATTGGCTGAATGCATATTTTCCTGACACCTGACAGTACATGATTTATTATTTGACCACTCTAAAGTATGAATCGATCAATCAATTAATACTAACAAATTCAGATTGTGCTTCCATTATTTTTATCACTTGGAGTGCCGCAGTCTCTATTTTTCCTATATATACATATATATAGAAGATAAGCTCCGGCACTCCAGTCCTCACCCTCAGGGTGTACCTCGCTACGGAGCCCTCCCCAGGGAACCTGTCCCTGACATGTACCAATAGCAGAAATCAGAGGCGGCAATTAGAGGCTTTGAAGTCAGTGAAAAACTATATTCGTGAGGTCAATGTTTCGGGGTCCACCTCCCCGTCTTCAGGACAAACACACAGTGACAACAGTGAACAATAAATACATGCTTACCCCCCTCCTCTTTCTGATCTCCCCGCCAGCGTCCGCCGCAGCCACGCCAGCCGCACTTCCTGTCCGGTATTCTGTGTGTCACATCTAAGGCGGAAGTGACGTATCGTTGATCCGTGGGCCGCGTGACCATGGCAACGCTGGGGGGGGGGGAAAGAAAAGTGAACACTTAAACTTCCGCTCTATATAATCACAATAAAATTGTGCTTCTTATACATAGATAAAACTATGGCAGTTGTCAGCTAACTGCCATATTGTGTTAAATTAAACTATAATAAATATATATTTAAAACTTACAATAAATATAAATACAATTCATCTAGATATTAATCAATGTGTTCACATTTATCCATTTACTACCACCTGGTGTTTAATACCCATACATCAAAAATAATTAATTGATGACAGGATGAGTATTATCTCATATGTTATATTAAATTGTGCAAAAACCCACATCTATATTAACGTGTCTCTAACCATGATGCATTTGACGTTTTACTACATATTAGATGTTCTTTTTGGCTGCTACACTGCCTTGCTCTCTCTCCTTTTGTCACTCCACTCTCTCCATTTGTATATACAATTTTTATGTATCCAACATTTTATATATTTGGGACCCCTTCGCTAAGAAATAACGGTCCCCTCAATTTAAGTTCCTACCTGTCTTCACAAAAAATTGATCAGACCCAAGCTATCATTTAAGCTTCCCGGTTTCAAGGTGTTTAACCTATGAATTCACCTGGACTCCAATCTCAGTAACTGTTGTCCTCGATTGCCACATCTAGGCAATTCCGGCACATGATCAATGATCCTGTGCTTGAATGTTGCCATGCCATGCCTATTTTCCAAAAAATGCCTGGCCACTGGCTGATCCCCACTGCCCGTGGCCAGCGCATTGCAGATTGCCTGCCTATGTTGTGCCATCCTTGTCTTGACCTGGCACTCAGTTTTGCCAATGTAATAACGCCCGCATGGGCCTATAATGGCATATATCACGAATTTGGTGCTACATGTTAACGGCCACCTGATCGGGAATTTCTTCCCTGTATATGGGTGGACAATATTGTCTCCAGGTGACATGTGTGAACAAGTAGTGCAACCTGTGCACTTGTAGCATCCATTCTTACGTGATCAAATTAAAAGCAACCCCGGCAAAGAATATTTTGACATGTTCGTTTTAACAACAATGTCCCTGATATTTCTGCCTCTCCTGTGACTTGGCATCAATCTTTTGTCCTGAAAAATCTTTAAATCTGGGTCAGAGGTGACCATGGGCCATAACTTTTGCACCTTCATTTTGATGCCCTCACTCCTAGTTGAGAACTCATTAACCCATGGAATGACTTTAGTCATGTCCCTTACTGTAGCTGATTGCAGTAACTCTTCTCTATTTTTATCTGCGGCTTTTGCTCTGGCTGCCCCCAATAATTTTCGGGGGTATCCCCTTTGAAGAAATCTTTGCTCCATCTCATCCAGTTGAGTTGACATCTCTTTCTTATCACTATTAACTCTACATACCCTTAGGAACTGGGAATAGGGGAGACCTTTAACCGTCACTGGGGGATGAAAACTGTCATACCTCAACATAGTGTTGCGATCTGTCGTTTTTTTGTACAGACCAGTGACAATCTGTTTATCTTGGATTTTAATATGAATATCCAAAAAACAGATCTCTGTTTTACTGCTTGTTATGGTAAACTTAATAGGGCTGGTTGTGGCATTGTGTCATCACCATTAGAAGCAGGGGTAGGCAATGCTACACCTCAGCTAGCGACTCAGAGAAAGCCAACACATCCTCAGCTATATCCTCAAGTGAGAGAACCCCTTTAGGGGTAAAGACCCGGGCAGAGGTGGCGGCTCGGGGAGGAAAAGGAGGCAAACGCGACGGGGAGGACAAAACCAAAGACAAAGGCAAGACCAAAACCACCAAGGGAAAGACACGTTAATTTTCAATTTGTCCACGACCCCCCTCACACCCGCAGAGGTGAGTGTTCTCAACAAGGGGTTATCATATGTCCCTACTAACTTTGGCGATGACTTTGGGTGGATGGTGGATACATTTAAGTTACATCGCACCCTAAAGATCAAGGAACATTTCAGCAAGATTACACCCAGTAAAGATAAAACAACATTACCATCAAGAATCCAGAGCTTGGGGCCCAAGTCGCGTTTTGATCCAATTTCTCAAAATGCCTCTCTGAAAACTTTCCATAGGATGCTGGAAACAGCAGGAAAAGAAGCAGATACCATAATTTACAAAGAGAGGAACGTGTTGCTTTGAAAGGACTGGGCAACCGTAAAGACATTGTTATTCGCAACGCGGATAAGGGAGGGGCTGTAGTAGTACAGGACGTTGCAGAGTATAAGGCAGAGTGTTATAGATTGTTGAGTGATCAGGACACTTATTGCAGACTGAGTTCTGATCCATCACAAGAATACAGAATGCAATTGGTGAAATTGATACAGGAGGCGCAGGATGAGGGGGTTATAACAGCAGATGTTGGTAGAAAGCTGTGCCCAGAATATCCAGTAACACCAATATTTTATACAATCCCCAAGATACACAAGAATGCGCAGAGGCCTCCGGGCAGACCAATCATATCTGCCCGGGGTCCCTGTGCGAACTAGCTGCAGTGTATTTGGATACCTACCTGCAACCCTGCATCCAGAACACAGTCTCCCACCTAAAAGATTCTAGCATGCTGCTTAGAAAGTTCTTGTCTATTAAGGAAGTACCAACAGATGTAACATTGGCAACATTAGACGTTACAAGCCTCTACACATGCATACCCCATGCACAGGGATTGCAGGCTGTGAGGCAGTTGATTACTGGTAACATACACTATGGGGACCAGATGTAGATTTTTTTCATAGCTTTGTTGAAATTTACCTTAACCAACAATTTTTTCATTTTTGATGGGGGTTATTACAGACAGCCAGTTTAAGTTTAAGCCAGATGCCAGTTTAAGGTAAGGATGGCGCAACACAGACAGGCCATCAGGGCTGCCATTAATACCGGGTCCAGTGACCAACCTGTTGCCCGCCATTTCCTTGACCTTATACATGGCATGGCAACCCTAAGGTATCGGGTGATTGACCATGTACCTGAGTCCATTAGGGGGGGAAACAGGTCCCTTAAGCTGCTTCAATTAGAATCCAGATGGATCTATAGGCTGGACACTCTCCGACCCAAGGGGCTGAATGAATCTTTAGGCCTCAATAATTTCTTATAGGGTAGGGACACATGAGAGGTATAGGATGGAGTGAAGTGAGAGGATATAGCCATTTTGTTGTTTAAACAGGTGAAATCAAGTGAAATAATGTAACAGATTTCCTTTTCGTGTAGAGTTTACATGTGCTTCTATGTTGTCATGTTTTATGGATATTAGATTGGGAAGGCACAGTAATATAAGGATTTAGTTGGTGTCCTGTGGGTCCAAAATGTAGAATGATTTTTTTAGTTAGTGGTTCTATGTCACATTGTGGGATATTTTTCTGTATTGTGACAAGAACACTGGGATAGTGTTTGAGGGCAGGTATATTTGTCCCAGGTTCTTGTCTTACATGTTTTAGAAAATGTTAACTTCTAGGAAAAATGCTTTTTGTTTTGTCTGAACCTTTTCAGTTTGCTGTAAAAGCTGGGTAAAGGCTCTGAGAGAGAGATAAGGCGAGTTCTAGACATTGGGCCCAGTTCGGGTCTTTGGCCTCACAGAGGGCTAATCAGGGTTTCAGCTGTGTAAGAGTGATATAGTGCTTCTAACCTGATTAGTATGGGCAGACTGCCTGGGAAGGCTGCAGGATCTGTGTGTGAGAGACATGCTTTCTGATGCAAGTGAGCTATACAGTATGTACTGAAGAACTCTGTGTTTTGTTTAGTGACAGTTAGGAATATCTTATGTTTAGTTAGTGCCGGACAGGCAAGGTATTTTTATTTTGGGGTTTGTTTTATTTTCTGTTTCAATAAAACTGGCCGGGGTCAGTTGTACCAGAAACTGGACTTGTGTTGTTCCTCAGCTGCTGCATGCTGCCATATTCCCCAGGAAAAAGGCGCCTTGCACCCCTACAGTGTTACAACTTGGTGGAGAATGCGAGCACACCGTTCTGCGCATAAGTGAAAGCAGCAGCTTTGTGAGGCCTGCAGAAAACGGTGGTTTATGCAGATACAGCCCAGTGTGAAGTTACTGAGACTCACCCCTGAAGGTTTGATATATGTCCTGGGTGAAAGCAGCTACAAAGCCGCCTGGAAAATCTGTCGACATGGAGGATCTGCTTAAAGCCTTGCTGCAAGCTACAGCGGCTCAGCAGGAGGCCAACCGACAGCAGCAGGTGGCAATGGAGGAAAATTGGAGACTACAGCAGGAGGCCAACAGACAGCAGCAGGTGGCAATGGAGGAAAATAAGAGACAACAGCAGGCAGTTGTTGATGAACTTTACAGGCAACAGCGTCAGGATAGAGAGGCCTTAGCAGAAGTGGTGCAGAGACTTGCAGCTCGGGTTGGAGATGTGGCCGTCAGTGCTCCAACCAGCTCTAGTTCTATACGGGCCAGTCACTTCCTGCAGAAAATGACAGAGGCTGATGATGTGGAGGCCTATCTGACCACGTTTGAAAGGACTGCCGAGCG
Organism: Pseudophryne corroboree; assembly: GCF_028390025.1. Classification (NCBI taxonomy): domain Eukaryota; kingdom Metazoa; phylum Chordata; class Amphibia; order Anura; family Myobatrachidae; genus Pseudophryne; species Pseudophryne corroboree. Next base: position 325,938,393 of record NC_086451.1, read on the forward strand.
TGAGAACTGGCCGAAAGCACAGTGGGCCAGTCTGCTGGCACCTTTCCTGTCAGGTGAGCCCCAAAAAGCTTACTTTGATTTAAGCCCTGCTGAGGCTCGGGACTATGATAAACTAAAGACTGAGATCCTGACCCGCCTGGGAGTCACGCTGTCAGTAAGAGCACAACGGGTGCACCGTTGGCTGTACGCCATGGAGAAGCCTCCGCGCTCCCAGATGCACGACCTTATTCAGCTAACAAAAAAATGGCTACAGCCAGAGACATTAACTGGTCCCCAGATGGTGGAAAGAGTCGTCATGGACCGCTACTTGAGATCTTTGCCCATGGTCCTGCGCAAGTGGGTGAGCCATGGAAACCCGGGTACTGCTGACCAATTAGTGGACATGGTAGAGAGGTATTTGGCAGCAGAGGAACTACTGATCACCACCCAGCAACCCATAGATCCTCGACAGCGCCCTTCAGTAAAGACTGGTAAGACTGTTCCGTGGGAAAACGTTGCTGGGCGGTTAAGAGAACGCAAGGCTGGAGAGACTGTAAACACTGGCCCTGAAAACAGGCCAATGGGGCTAGAACGGTCTATGCTGCCCAAATGGGTTGATAATCGTGTGGTTAAATGTTTTAGGTGTGGTATGCCAGGTCATGTTATTGCCAATTGCCCAGTCACGCAAGAACCCATGCAATGTGATGCTGCCTTTGAATGTCGCAGAATGTCTTTCTTTGCTAGGTTAGCCTGTACTGTGGTACCTTCACCTGAGCTGGAAAAACAAATGTGTGATGTGTTCTTAGAGGGTAACCGGGTAGAGGCCTTGCTAGATTCAGGAAGTTTAGTTACCCTTGTGAAAGCTGGGTTAGTGAACCCCTTAAAGGTCCAGCAAATACCTATTGGGGTAACTTGCATACATGGGGATACCCAACATTATGCCACTGCTGAGGTGAATATAGAAACTTGTTGTGGGTCAGCAATGGTTAAAGTGGGACTGGTCCCTACCTTGGTGCATGAGGCCATAATAGGGAGGGATTTTCCTCATTTTTGGAAACTGTGGGAATCACGGTTATCAACAGATGTGAGAAGTAAAAAGCCAGTTGATAATACCGGTGATTTTATGGATGTACGTGGGTCTTCGGAACTTTCTGGCCCTTTGCCTTTTGCTAGTTTGGCTGGGGAAGTGACAGATGGGGAGTCCAGTGAGGACCCTCTTGCCGGGAACAGAGACATAGTAGTTAGAACTGAAAGCGTGCCTGACCTGGAGGTAAAGAAGGATCTGTTTGCGTCTGAACAGTTAAAGGATCCTACCTTAATAAAGGCTAGAGAGAATGTTAAGATTGTTAATGGGGAACCTGTGGTACCAGGTGACAGGGTTACGTATCCCCACATGGCCATCTGTAATGAGCTCTTGTACCACATTGTCAAAAGGGGTGAGGATGTGGTGGAACAGCTGGTAGTTCCCCAGCCTTATCGGAGAACGGTACTAGATTTAGCTCATAGTCACGTTACCGCAGGACATTTAGGGGCAGAAAAAACCACTGAAAGAGTTTTACAAAGGTTCTTTTGGCCAGGGGTTTATAAAGAAGTGTCTGAATATTGTTCTTCCTGTCCTGAATGCCAGTATCATGCCCCTAGACCCCATTTCAGGAGCCCACTAGTTCCCATGCCTATTATAGAGGTCCCGTTTGACAGAATAGCCATGGATCTCGTGGGGCCCTTGTTAAAGTCTGCTCGGGGCCATCAGTATATCCTGGTAATTATGGACTATGCCACTCGATATCCTGAGGCTGTCCCTTTACGCACTATCACAACCAAGGCGATAGCTAGGGAGCTGGTGCAGGTATTTAGTAGAGTGGGAATACCAAAAGAAATTTTGACTGACCAAGGTACTCCATTTATGTCAAGGATCATGAAAGAATTGTGCAAGTTATTTAAGGTCACTCACCTCAGGACGTCCATCTACCATCCCCAAACTGACGGGTTGGTGGAAAGGTTTAATAAAACATTAAAAAGTATGTTAAAAAAGGTTGTTGAGAGAGATGGGAAAAACTGGGATTGTTTGTTGCCCTACTTGTTAATGGCCATCAGAGAAGTCCCTCAGTCCTCTACGGGGTTTTCTCCATTTGATTTGTTGTATGGTAGACACCCCAGAGGGCTGTTGGATATTGCCAAAGAGACGTGGGAAGGACAGCCCACTCCTTATAGAAGCGTTATTGAGCATGTAACACAAATGCAGGATAGGATTGCAGCCGTGGTACCTGTTGTCAGAGAGCACATGGAACAGGCCCAAAGTGCTCAACAGAGGGTCTATAACCGGAGTGCAAAGATACGGGAATTTGCTCCTGGAGATAGAGTTCTTGTTTTGGTACCCACTGTGGAAAGCAAATTCCTAGCTAAATGGCAGGGTCCATTTGAGATTAGGGAAAAAGTGAATGAGGTTAATTACAAAGTATACCAGCCGGGAAAGAGAAAACCCGAACAGATCTACCATGTTAACTTAATCAAACCCTGGAAAGATAGGTTGTCTCTGTCAGCGGAGCCTTGCCCTTCGGTGTCTTCACCCCGGTTTCTTCCCGCAGTGAAGGTGTCAGAGACATTATCAGCTGATCAGAACAATCAGGTTAAAGAATTTCTCATCCAAAATAGGGAGGTATTTTCAGAGCTGCCTGGCCGAACGACCATAATAAAACATGACATTGTCACAGAACCAGGGGTCAGGGTTCATTTAAAGCCATATAGGATTCCTGAAGCTCAGCGAGAAGCTATTTCTAAGGAAGTTAAAACCATGTTAGAACTTGGAGTCATAGAGGAGTCTAACAGTGAGTGGTCCAGTCCCATAGTGCTCATCCCGAAGCCCGATGGTAGCATACGCTTCTGTAATGACTTTCGTAAGTTAAATGAGGTGTCCAAGTTTGACGCATACCCCATGCCCCGTGTGGATGAGCTTGTAGAAAGGCTGGGAACAGCCAGGTTTCTCACCACATTGGACCTGACCAAAGGTTACTGGCAAATACCTTTATCTGATGGCGCCAAAGAAAAAACAGCCTTTTCGGTTCCGGAGGGGCTGTACCAGTATAAGATGTTACCCTTTGGGTTGCATGGGGCTCCAGCAACCTTTCAACGGGCAATGGATAAAATTTTGAGTCCCCATAGAAAATATGCAGCTGCCTATTTGGATGATGTGGTAATTCACAGTACAGACTGGGGGTCCCATTTGGTTAAAGTACAAGCAGTACTGGACTCAATCAGAGAGGCAGGGTTAACTGCTAACCCAAAGAAGTGCTGCCTCGCAATGGAGGAGGTCAAATACTTGGGCTTCACCATAGGCAGAGGTCTGATTAGGCCCCAATTGAATAAAGTTGATGCTATTCAAAACTGGCCTCGTCCAGTGAATAAAAAACAGGTAAGGGCTTTTTTGGGAATTACTGGGTACTATAGACGGTTTATTCCTAATTTTGCGACCACAGCGGTGCCGTTGTCAGACCTTACCAAAGGGAAGCAGTCAAATGTGGTGAAATGGAACCCTGATGCAGAAAAGGCGTTCCAAGCGTTAAAAGTGGCTTTGTGTTCACAACCGGTGTTGATAACACCAGATTTTTCAAAAGAATTTGTGGTACAGACAGATGCCTCAGAGGTAGGGATAGGTGCTGTGCTGTCCCAAACCAGAGATGGGGACGAACACCCTATCATTTATTTGAGTAGGAAACTCAATGAGCATGAAAAAAGGTATGCCATTGTGGAAAAGGAGGCTTTGGCCATTAAGTGGGCACTAGATACCTTGAGATATTACCTCTTGGGTAGACAATTCAGACTAGTGACAGACCATGCCCCTTTAAAATGGATGTATGTAAATAGAGGCAAGAATGCTCGTGTAACTAGATGGTTTCTAGCGTTGCAGGACTTTAAGTTTACTGTCGAACATAGACCGGGAACACAATTGGCCAACGCAGATGCATTGTCTCGCATCTTCTGTTTGGGGGCTACAAGTGTTCCGGCCCCTAGGTCGAAACAGGGGAGGGGGATATGTGACAAGAACACTGGGATAGTGTTTGAGGGCAGGTATATTTGTCCCAGGTTCTTGTCTTACATGTTTTAGAAAATGTTAACTTCTAGGAAAAATGCTTTTTGTTTTGTCTGAACCTTTTCAGTTTGCTGTAAAAGCTGGGTAAAGGCTCTGAGAGAGAGATAAGGCGAGTTCTAGACATTGGGCCCAGTTCGGGTCTTTGGCCTCACAGAGGGCTAATCAGGGTTTCAGCTGTGTAAGAGTGATATAGTGCTTCTAACCTGATTAGTATGGGCAGACTGCCTGGGAAGGCTGCAGGATCTGTGTGTGAGAGACATGCTTTCTGATGCAAGTGAGCTATACAGTATGTACTGAAGAACTCTGTGTTTTGTTTAGTGACAGTTAGGAATATCTTATGTTTAGTTAGTGCCGGACAGGCAAGGTATTTTTATTTTGGGGTTTGTTTTATTTTCTGTTTCAATAAAACTGGCCGGGGTCAGTTGTACCAGAAACTGGACTTGTGGTGTTCCTCAGCTGCTGCATGCTGCCATATTCCCCAGGAAAAAGGCGCCTTGCACCCCTACAGTGTTACAGTATACAATAATACCGTTGTAAGCCCAGCGGGTGTGAGGATTTGCATACACTGACATTGTTATATATAGCAGCCTTTAGGTTGCTATGTCTTTTTTTGATGTGAGCACTGATTTTAGAGACCCTTATTTTAGAGTGGGCTCACGGCATTGCACTATTTTTTTATATTTTAATTTTTTTAGATATTTTGTTACACTGGTTTTTTACATTATGTGGTTTGTGGTCGGTATTTTATGTTTTTAGTACTATATTAGATACGGACACCAATGGAGGTCCTCTTACACCATATAGTTAGTTGCACACCCTCTGGCATATCATCAGCGGTGTTTTTGTAAGTGTGTTTTTGTTTTTACAGGGTTACCGGGGCAACGCGGGCGGGACCCGAGACATCACCATGTGACGCCACTTCCGGCGGAAGTGGTTACTCCAGGGGGGCGGACGAACGGGCCCGTAACGGCGCGGCCAGTGGGAGCCAGGCATGGGGGAGGTCGTAAGGGGTGAGTGTGTCTATAAATGTACTTTTTTATGCACTGTATTGTTATCCTGACGAAGGGGTGAAATACCCCGAAACGTTGATTTGCTGATGCAGCTTTTGCACTAAAGTCACTTTGCTATTTCAGTCTCTGAGTGCCGCCTCATTCTTCTGCTGTATATATATATATATATATATATATATATATATATATATATATATATATATATACACATATATATATATATATACATACCTCCCAACATTACCCTCTCCAGGAGGGACACAATGCTCTGCTCCTGGACTTTTCTCTTAATTTATGATTGACGACACCTGTTTTCGACAGGTTGATGGATAAGAAAGGTGTTTCACCACAGGTGATGGCAATCATACATTAAGAGGGAAATCCAGAAGCAGAGCATTCTGTCCCTCCTGGAGAGGGTCATGTTGGGAGGTATGGATATATATATATACATACATATATATATATATATATATATATATATATATATATATATATATATATATATATATATATATATATATATATATATATATATATATATATATATATATATATATATATATATATATATATGCCAAGCAGGCTTGGCACTCACGGTTCAAGTAGCAAATTGCAGGGTGCCCTCCACTGTTTAAGTATATGCTGGAAACACGGCGGCACTCGCAGACTGAGGCAAGTAGACTTAGAAACATCTGAGACTACTTGTCACAGTCTGCAAGTGCCGCTGTGTTTCCAGTATATGTGTATATATATATATATATTTATATATATATATATATATACTGCTACATCAGCACTGGGAGTACCCTCTGCATATACTGCTTCATCACTGGGCATTGTGTGCGTATATTACATATCTATATATTATAAACACACAATGCCCAGTGATGAAGTAGTATATACAGAGGGTACTCCCAGTGCTGGAACAGTATATATAGACCACATGCAGCCTGCATTGTAGGCAAGTATTACTGAGCTGGTCATCCCCATTGATGAGTGTAGAGGAGTACTGGCCCTGCCCCCAACCCCGCCTCTGATCCCACCACCGATCCTGCCCCAATCCCGCCTCCTGCCAACCGCGCTGCAGGGTTTTAGCGCATGCGCAAGTCATATAAATAGTTTTCACCATCGAATACTTTTGATGCGATAGTTAATAACCATCACATCAAAAGATTCAATGGTGGAAGCCTAGCCATCATATGATGGTTGGCTTCTGATGTCCATCCCTAGCATCGGCCTTGGCAGACGACGTTGATAGCATTTCAGCATCTCTGCCATGACTAGTGGCAGCAGGTTCGGCACTAGGTGGAAGTGGATCTTGATCTTTCCCTATTTTACCCTCCAAATTTTTGTTTCCATTTTTTTATGTGTGGAATTATATGTCAGTAATATATCTGGAATTAGACGGCAGTAATGTCTGGAATTAGATACCACTAGATAGATAACAGATACCACTGTGACTGGAATTATGATGACCTATGCACAGTGACAGGACACTACCACAGCACCCTTCAGCAGCAAGATGCAGCACAAGACACTGGACTTTTAGTCACCACAATGCAGCACAAGACAATGAGTAGTGATACTGAGCACTGATGAGGATACTAGAACTGACACTGGGCAGCGAGAACAGCACTGGACTATTGTACTGTAGTATTATGTACTGGTCACCACAATGCAGCACTGATACTCTGCACAGATATTGAGCACTGTTGAGGATAATAGAACTGACACGGAGCAGCCAGATACAGCAATGGACTATTGTACTGCAGTATTATATACTGGTCACCACAATGCAGCACTGATACTGAGCACAGATATTGAGCACTGTTGAGGATAATAGAACTGACACGGAGCAGCCAGATACAGCAATGGACTATTGTACTGCAGTATTATATACTGGTCACCCCAATGCAGCACTGATACTGAGCACAGATATTGAGCACTGTTGAGGATAATAGATCTGACATGGAGCAGCAAGATACAGCAATGGACTATTGTACTGCAGTATTATATACTGGTCACCCCAATGCAGCACTGATACTCAGCACAGATATTGAGCACTGCTGAGGATAATAGAACTGACACGGAGCAGCACGGATGCCTGGCTGGGTGGTAGAACTTTTTTAAATGTTCTGGGCATCTAAACCACTGGCTACCCAGAACATGCCTCTTTTCCCTGGGGCTGAGAGCATCCACTGGCTTAGCCAGAAATGCATGTGCTGGCTGCATGTTGTCCATTGAATGATTAAGGCAATAGCACAATCCTGAATTTATGCAAGTCATTTGGGGGCCATTTTTGTCCCTTGGTGTGCTTGCTCATTGTGCCCCCATATGTTTGGAGAGGTTAGAGTTTATTTAATCTCCCTAGCAATGAGAGCCATTGGAGGTGCAGTGCAAACTTCATCTCCCACTGTGCATGCATGTGTTAGAATCTGGAATACAGTAAGCACAGTCCAGCAGCTTCTATTGAGGTTAGATCTGTTAGTCTTAATAAGCCTCTTGACAACCAGTCAGCTGTGCAGACCATTCACTGTCCTTCTGTTCTGTGTTCTGACTCTTGATTGCTGCAGTTATCATTTCTTCATTGTGCAAATTACCTGTGCTATTTTTAAGATCTGGTCAGCATTTCTCTACTGTGCAAAATACCTGTGCTATTTGAAATATCAACCCAACATTCTTCTGCAGTGCAATTATATGTGCTCTTTAGAAAACTTGCTAGCATCCTGTTCAGTGTCAATTAACAGTGCTAGTCTGAAGCAGTGGTGTGACAAGATGGGTGCGGGGGATGCGGCCCGCAGCCAGGTGTTACCCTCTGACGGGTGACACCAAAGTGCCAGTTCCTGCTCAGTAGCAGGAGCCGGGTGCTGCACTAGATCATAACGTGCTGCAACCTGGCTCCTGTCACAGTGCAGAAGCCAGCACTGCAGATTCATCAGTCTCCGGGGGATGCCCGTATCCCCCGTACCCACAATGTTCCGAAAATGGGGTCGGGACGTGAAGCCACGCCCCTTCCATGAAGCCACGCCCCCTATTCACCCACGACCGCATCGGGTGTTTTACAAGTAAGTGAAGCCTCTGGTCTGGAGATCTTTTTAGCCTTTTTCTGTATATAGTTTAAGTATTTGCAATGAATGGCGTTGCTAAATATGCAGCTCAAGTGCCAAGAGTGCCCGTCCACCGCAGATGTAGCCACGATAAGTGTGGCTACATCTGTAGCTACCATTTAAGTTTCTCATGCTATTCAGTCTTGTTGAAGTGTCCTGTACCCTTTAAATATACAGAATGTATCTGTGATATTGAACCTGCATTCCTTAGAGGTGAAGTCCAGGTGACAGCTGAGTGCAAGTGAACGATAGTAGTTTCAGGAAAGGAGGCTGATATAGGTGGCGTTCTCTTGGTTCTGCAGGCTCAGGATCACGCTAGGCATTTGTATCAACAAGTTGGATTTTGGACAGATTTTAGAAGCTTATTATATTGATCTGCAATATTGAATTTAATACAATATAAATCCAATTTCTTACAATTTGCAGCACGCACCCCATCAATGTTTATTAATGTATATATTTATGTGCATTCTTGCTTCTCTGTATGTGTGTGTGTTTGTTTTAGGACTAGTTTCCAAATTTAGAGAAAATTCTGAACATAATCTGAGAAATTTTACATCCAAGTGACATTTTCATTGATGATTTTATGTATATTTTACTCCAAGAGATTATTATTATTCTATCCATAGCACAAGATAACTGCAGTATCCTTTCCTTTGATTATGGTTAATTTTAACGCATTAGTATTCTATGCTTTAATTTATATACAGTACTTCAGAGCAACTAAGTGCAAAGGAATTGATATGAATCAAATATTTAATCCATTTCACTTTGCTATGTGTAGAGACTTATACTTTAGGATGAAAGCTCTTAGCAGAATTGAGGCATAATATTGCAATGCTTTGTAACATTTGTCAGTAAAACATTTCCTAACAGTATGGCAAATTACAGACATGACTTGACAGCAATATTGATGAGAATCATTTGTATAACAAGATCCATTATAAGCAACTGCTGTATATGCCAGACAGTATTCGAAAATTGGGTGGGGGGTTATACCCTTATATAGTGATTTTCAAATGCAAGTAGAAACTGCTTTCTTTGATTGCTTGGTTAGGTAAAAACAGCTTTTGATTGCTATAAGTAAAAAGGTCTTTTTGACCATTTGCAACAGGCAGCTTGTGTTATTATGATCCAAGTTACAGTTGTACAGTAAAATACATATTGTACTATAGTTTTATACTTTCACATGAAATAATTATACATTACCTTGTTAATTTTTAAGATATCTACTTATTGTACATCTGCGTCGTAACTGAATCAGATTAGTTTCAAATAATTTTTAATGTTAGTTTGACATTGTAAAGCTATTTTGGGTTGTTATTATACTGTGTATCATCAGTAAAGAGGACACTTAGGGAATGCAATAAAGATTTGAAGTAACTACACCTTAAATTTTGTTTCTAAAATTCCAAAATCAGCATAAGAAATGCTCACTGACTTTGCATTATATTTGTAGTGCAGAGAATTTGGGGGATATTCAATTTGGCCCTGTAATTTACCGTGGTTGATTTACCCACCTGGGCCTATCCTATTAGCCCAGAAGCTGGCAATCATTGGGGACTTTTTTCATCTGCCTGAGGCATACAAAATAAAATCCTTGATAAAATGCCCCACTTTCATGATCTCAGAAACAGATACAGTAGGTCCGGAAGCTTAACCCGGATTCTATGTGGTTTTGCCACAAAAAAGAAAAAATTTCAGTTGCAAACAATGAGAAATACTTGATTTTCTCCCCCAAAAAGTAAGAACACACATGACCTTCCCCCCTCCCCCATTTTTCATGTCTAAAAATTTACAGGGATAATTGAATATACCCCTTAGTATGACCACAGGTCACTGCCATTTTCACTCTGGACTTGGAGAGGGAGGGAGACAGACCTTTGTCCAGGCGCTGGCTGGCAACTTTAGCCTGGGGGGCAAGTCCAGAGCACTGGCCCATAAGTAATGGTGCCATCTTAAATTGAGTTTTTTTTGTTTAAAAAATATTTATTAATAAAAAAAATTAGGCCTGGTGTAAATTATCCCAAATATACTTTATTATAAATTTGTCAGTGCGGCCGCAGCTTCAGCAGAGCTGTGTAGTGCAGGGGTGGCCAACCAGTCAGTGGCAGAAAAGATCTGTAGTCAAGGGTCAAGGGTAAGAGCCATATCATGCGCGCGTCGAAGACTCACAAGCAAAAATGGGGGCATGGCATAGTTGTCACAAAGCCACACCCCATTTTTATGCACACACCTTTCGGTTTGACATTTGTAGCAGTATGACCTTGTGTCATAACCACATTTTTAGTCATGTTGTACAGTGCCACATACAAATAAAGACCCTGTACAGTGCCACATACATATAAAAACACCAAAAAATGGGTGCCTCCACAGTGCCAAATACATATATTCCCCCACAGTGCCAGATACATATATTCCTCCACAGAGCCAGATACATATATGCCCCCACAGTGCCAGCTACATATATGTCCCCATAGTTCCAGATATGCCCCCACTGCCAGATACACAACTCCCCAGTGCCAGATATGCCCCCAGTGTAAGATACACATGTCCCCCCAGTGCCAGACATGCCTCCAGTGCCAGATATGCCTCCAGCGCCAGATACACATGTCCCCCCAGTGCCAGATATGCTCACAGTGCCATATATGCCCACAGTGCCAGATACACATGTCCCCCAGTGCCAGATATTCCCCCAGTGCCAAATATGCCCCAACTGCTAGCTACACATCTCCCCAGTGCCAGATATGCCCCCAGTGCCAAGTATGCCCCCACTGCCAGATACACATCCCCCAGTGCCAGATACACATGTCCCCCAGTGCCAAATATACCCCCGGTGTCAGCTATTCATCTCCCCAGTGCCAGATACACCCCCACTGCCAGCTACACATCTCCCCAGTGCCAGATATGCCCCCAGTGCCAGATACACATCCCCCCAAATAAAGGTACACTGGCCCTGTCTTGTATGCTGTAAAATTTCAGGGGTGCTGTTGTTAAAGTACAGGGGTGCTGGTCCTGTTCTGTGTGCTGTAAAATATGAAGGTATTGTAAAAATACAGGAGTGCTGTGAAAATAAATGTACACTGGCCCTGTCTTGTATGATGTAAAAATACAGGGGTGCTGTGAAAATAAATGTACACTGGCCCAGTCCTGTATGCTGTTAAAATATAGGGGGGCTGTTGTTAAAATAATGGTACACTGGCCCTGTCTTGCATGTTGTAAAATTACAGGGGATTCTGTGAAAATAAAGAAGCACTGTTCTGTGTGCTGTAATAAAAAAGGGGGAGCTGCCCTGTGAAATGGAGAACAAAAATGTAGAGGAAAAAAATAGTGAAAGATCAGGAACTAGTTCCAGTTCCTAGTACTAGTGCTGAAGCTGCTGCCACCAGTCATGACATTGACAATGCATTTCCATCAACGTCATCTGCTAAGGCTGATACCCAATGTCATAGAGGACATGTAAAATCCAAGAAGCAAAAATTAATAACAAAAACATAAAAAATTATCTGATGAGAAATGTAAAATTGGCAATATGCCATTCATGACACAAAGTGTCAAGGAAAGGCTAAGGCCTTGACCTATGTTCATGACTGGTGGTTCAGCTTCTCACGAAGATGGAAGCCCTCCTCCCTCTCGAATTTTTTTTTTAAAATCAAGCTTGTTAAAGCACAGAAAAAAACAACTGTGCATTCAGAGATATCACAAATCCCCAAGGAAAGTCCAAGTGTGTCCGCGGTAGTAATGTCTAGGCCTGACCTTCCCAAGACTGTATGGGAAGAGGAGGCTCCTACCACCATTTGCACGCCCACTGCAAGTGCTAAGAGGAGAACGCCAGTCCAGTTGCTATTATTGAGATTGAGTATGTCACTGTAGAAGTACACCAGGATGAAGAGGATATTGGTATAGCTGGCGCTGAGGAGGAAGTTGATGAGAAGGATTCTGATGATGATATGGTTTGTTTGAATAAGGCTCCAGTGGAGACAGTTGTTGGCCATGGGATGAAAAAACCCATTGTCATGCCTGGGCAAAAAACAAAAAAAATCCACCTTTTCGGTGTGGAATTATTTCTCTGTATGAGGATGTAAACACTGTGTCACAATCCTGACTGTAGGTTTCATATTTGGTGACTTACCCCTGCCAACTGTCCCGGATCCTGTGTCTTTTACTCACTGAGTTAAACAGCTTGTCAGCACTATGAGTTTTCCTGAGTTCCCTGAAAGGTAATAGTTAATTAGCTCCACCTCTGGTGATCTCCTGTGTGAGGCTGAATTCAGTAATCTGAAGTTCAGGCTTCAGTGTTCTCTCGGCCTACTAGGCCTCATTCTACATCACAGCCTAGTCTAGAGTAGTCACATGACAGTGACTGTTCACCTGAACCAGAGTTGTCCAATCCTCTGCCAGTCTGAGACTCTCTGCATCACCTAATCCTGCTCTCCAATCACCAAGGACCAGGAAGTATAAGTTGGGAGACTGAGTTAGAATCTGTGCCAGTTCCTTGTGTCACACTCACAGCTATGTGTGAGTCTTCAAGCTGAGCTCCCTAAAGTTGTGATCTCCAGAGCTCCCGTATCCCTGCAGCATCTCCGTGCCTCAGCATCTCCGTGCCTCAGCATCTCCGTGCCTCAGCACCTCAGTGCCTCGGTACCTCAGTGCCTCGGTACCTCAGTGCCTCAGTACCTCAGCACTTCCATGCCTCAGTACCTCCGTGCTTCCAGCACCTCCGTGCCTCAGTACCTCCGTGCTTCCAGCACCTCCGTGCCTCAGTACCTCAGTGCCTCAGTACCTCAGCACTTCCGTGCCTCAGTACCTCCGTGCCTCAGTACATCCGTGCTTCCAGCACCTCCGTGCCTCAGCATCTCCGTGCCTCCAGCATCTCCGTGCTTCCAGCATCTCCGTGCTTCCAGCATCTCCGTGTCTCAGCACCTCGTGCCTCCAGTACCTCCGTGCTTTCAGTACCTCTGTGCCTCAGCACCTCCGTGCTTCCAGCATCTCCGTGACTCAGCACCTCGTGCCTCCAGTACCTCCGTGCTTTCAGTACCTCTGTGCCTCAGCACCTCCGTGCTTCCAGCATCTCCGTGACTCAGCACCTCGTGCCTCTAGTACCTCCGTGCTTTCAGCACCTCCGTGCCTCAGCACCTCCGTGCCTCAGCACCTTCGTGCCTCCAGCATCTCGTGCCTCCAGCACCTCCGTGCCTCAGTACCTCCGTGCCTCAGCACCTCCGTGCTTCCAGCACCCCAGTGTCTCTACGCACCCCAGTGTCTCTACGCACCCCAGTGTCTCTACGCATCCCAGTGTCTATACGCACCCCAGTACCTCCAAGCACCTCAGTGCGTCCAAGCACTTCCGTGCCTCCTAGTACCTCAGTGTCTCCAAGCGCCTCTGCGCCTCCTAGCATCTCAGTGTCTCCAAGCACCCAGTGCACTTTAGCGCAGTTGTACCTGGTATTTTTCACTGATTCATCAGCGCCTTTCCAGTTCTGTCTTTCAGGAGACCTTCAGCGTCCACATGTGCCTCCTGTCTGCCGACCTAATCCTGCATGAGGAGAACCTAGATTCAGCCATCTCTGCTGCAGTTCCTCTTCCCAGTCACCGGAAGAAACCCCGAGACCACAACACTCCCAAACCAGGTCAGTGGTAGTATTCATATAATTCTCCAGTCGCCCGCACAGACTTCACTAACCCCGGGTTCACAAAACCTCAGTCATGACAGTAGGAACTGGCCACATGGACCCGGCTGAAAGTGTCTGTCTGACGCAGGACCTCCTAAGCAATATTGCAGGACGCTTGGAAGGTCTGGAGTCAACTCAGCATCAATTGGCGCAGTGTCTGCAGCGGAATTCGTTCTCCAGAGATTCTCTGACCTTCTGCACTAAGACTCCTGACCAACTGCAGATTTTCTACCAGATGTTATTACAGTTACAAGAACTTTTGTCTAGTATTCTTTCTGTGATGCCTGATCTCTTCAGGAATACTACCAACGTTGTTGATCCTGTTTTGTCCCATCCAGTTAATAGAGTCTCTTCCTCTGTGCAAGGAAAAGTTGTTCATCAGAGCTATCCACGGCCCAAACTCTCTGAAGCTGAACGTCAGCGGCGTAGGGAGCTACACCTCTGTCTTTACTGAGGAAATTCCAGTCACTTTGTTAAAGACTGCATTCTTCGTAAGCCAGGGAATGGTGACAAATCTCAGTATCACAGTGCTCATGTCTACAAGTCATCCACAGTAGCCGATCCTGCTACTGCTGAAGGGGGTATCAAGATGGCTACTCTGAAAGAGACTCAAATTTATGACTGGGGTCCGGTGTTTAAAAGACCTTATCCCAAGTTAGGTGTCCAGAGAAGAATGTTTAAGCCATTTAGAGTCACAGAGGAGTCCGTGTCTACAGCCCAAGGAGGGGCGTCCGTGTCTACAGCCCAAGGAGGGGCGTCCGTGTCTACAGCCCAAGGAGGGGCGTCCGTGTCTTCAGCCCAAGGAGGGGCATCTGTGTTTTCAGCCCAAGGAGGGGCGTCCGTGTCTTCAGCCCAAGGAGGGGCGTCCATGCCTTCAGCCCAAGGAGGGGCGTCCGTGTCTTCAGCCCCAGTGAGGGGTTCAGAGGGTCCAGCCCCAGAGAGACTACAGAGCGCTGCCCAGCCAGAGAGACTACAGAGCGCTGCCCAGCCAAAGAGACTACAGAGCGCTGCCCAGCCAAAGAGACTACAGAGCGCTGCCCAGCCAGGGAGTCTACAGAGTGCTGCCCAGCCAGGGAGTCTACAGAGTGCTGCCCAGCCAGGGAGTCAACAGAGTGCTGCCCAGCCAGGGAGTCAACAGAGTGCTGCCCAGCCAGGGAGTCTACAGAGTGCTGCCCAGCCAGGGAGTCTACAGAGTGCTGCCCAGCCAGGGAGTCTACAGAGTGCTGCCCAGCCAGGGAGTCTACAGAGTGCTGCCCAGCCAGGGAGTCTACAGAGTGCTGCCCAGCCATTGAGTCTACAGAGTGCAGCCCAGCCCCGTGAAGAGGGGGCTCTTGCCTCAGTCCAGCCCCGTGAAGTGGGGGCTCTTGCCTCAGCCCAGCCCTGTGAAGAGGGGGCTCCTGCCGGTCCTGCTATATTCCAGGCTCCGCCTGGTCAGTCCGTCCCGGTTCCAGCCGGTCCAGCAATACTCCAGGCCCAGCCTGGTCAGTCCGTCCCGGTTCCAGCCGGTCCAGCAATACTCCAGGCTCTGCCTGGTCAGTCCATCCCGGTTCCAGCCGGTCCAGCAATACTCCAGGCCCAGCCTGGTCAGTCCATCCCGGTTCCAGCCGGTCCAGCAATACTCCAGGCTCCGCCTGGTCAGTCCGTCCCGGTTCCAGCCGGTCCAGCAATACTCCAGGCCCAGCCTGGTCAGTCCGTCCCGGTTCCAGCCGGTCCAGCAATACTCCAGGCTCAGCCTGGTCAGTCCGTCCCGGTTCCAGCCGGTCCAGCAATACTCCAGGCTCTGCCTGGTCAGTCCGTCCCGGTTCCAGCCGGTCCAGCGATACTCCAGGACCAGCCTGGTCCGTCTCCTTTGGTTCCAGCCAATTCAAGTATCCTCGGATCCAATCCAGTACTACTCGTCCAGCCAAAGATTTCTCCAGTTCCTGCCTCTAAGTTTTTGTCTGATGGTTTACCACCTATTTACTTTGATGGAGATTTATTGCAATATGCCGCTCTGGTTGAACAATTTCTCTCTCTGATGGAGTCTGATCCTTCAGGTGCAGTAACTCCTTCCAACGTTACTCAATATCTGTTCCTGGCATTCAGAGGAAGAGCTTTGGAGTGGGCCAACATGCTCTTTGAGAGTAATGATCCTGTGTTCCATGACTTACAGACTTTTAGTAATGCTGTAGTTAAAGAATTTAGTCCTAAACCTTTGGAATCTGCATCAACAAAGGTCCTAAATTCTTCTGTATGAATTTCTCAAGTTCCTCTAAGATTCAAGATGGGTGTCCGGAGTCCACCCTTGAAGAGGGGGATACTTTCACAATCCTGACTGTAGGTTTCATATTTGGTGACTTACCCCTGCCAACTGTCCCGGATCCTGTGTCTTTTACTCACTGAGTTAAACAGCTTGTCAGCACTATGAGTTTTCCTGAGTTCCCTGAAAGGTAATAGTTAATTAGCTCCACCTCTGGTGATCTCCTGTGTGAGGCTGAATTCAGTAATCTGAAGTTCAGGCTTCAGTGTTCTCTCGGCCTACTAGGCCTCATTCTACATCACAGCCTAGTCTAGAGTAGTCACATGACAGTGACTGTTCACCTGAACCAGAGTTGTCCAATCCTCTGCCAGTCTGAGACTCTCTGCATCACCTAATCCTGCTCTCCAATCACCAAGGACCAGGAAGTATAAGTTGGGAGACTGAGTTAGAATCTGTGCCAGTTCCTTGTGTCACACTCACAGCTATGTGTGAGTCTTCAAGCTGAGCTCCCTAAAGTTGTGATCTCCAGAGCTCCCGTATCCCTGCAGCATCTCCGTGCCTCAGCATCTCCGTGCCTCAGCACCTCCGTGCCTCAGTACCTCAGCACCTCAGTGCCTCAGTACCTCAGTGCCTCAGTACCTCAGTGCCTCGGTACATCAGTGCCTCAGTACCTCAGCACTTCCGTGCCTCAGTACCTCCGTGCTTCCAGCACCTCCATGCCTCAGTACATCAGTGCTTCCAGCACCTCCGTGCTTCCAGCACCTCCGTGCCTCAGCATCTCTGTGCCTCAGTACCTCAGTGCCTCAGTACCTCAGCACTTCCGTGCCTCAGTACCTCCGTGCTTCCAGCACCTCCGTGCCTCAATACCTCCGTGCTTCCAGCACCTCTGTGCTTCCAGCACCTCCGTGCCTCAGCACCTCCATGCCTCAGCATCTCCGTGCCTCCAGCATCTCCGTGCTTCCAGCATCTCCGTGCTTCCAGCATCTCCGTGTCTCAGCACCTCGTGCCTCCAGTACCTCCGTGCTTTCAGTAGCTCTGTGCCTCAGCACCTCCGTGCTTCCAGCATCTCCGTGACTCAGCACCTCGTGCCTCCAGTACCTCCGTGCTTTCAGTACCTCTGTGCCTCAGCACCTCCGTGCTTCCAGCATCTCCGTGACTCAGCACCTCGTGCCTTTAGTACCTCCGTGCTTTCAGCACCTCCGTGCCTCAGTGCCTCAGCACCTTCGTGCCTCCAGCATCTCGTGCCTCCAGCACCTCCGTGCCTCAGTACCTCCGTGCCTCAGCACCTCCGTGCTTCCAGCACCCCAGTGTCTCTACGCACCCCAGTGTCTCTACGCACCCCAGTGTCTCTACGCACCCCAGTGTCTCTACGCATCCCAGTGTCTATACGCACCCCAGTACCTCCAAGCACCTCAGTGCGTCCAAGCACTTCCGTGCCTCCTAGTACCTCAGTGTCTCCAAGCGCCTCTGCGCCTCCTAGCATCTCAGTGTCTCCAAGCACCCAGTGCACTTTAGCGCAGTTGTACCTGGTATTCTTCACTGATTCATCAGCGCCTTTCCAGTTCTGTCTTTCAGGAGACCTTCAGCGTCCACATGTGCCTCCTGTCTGCCGACCTAATCCTGCATGAGGAGAACCTAGATTCAGCCATCTCTGCTGCAGTTCCTCTTCCCAGTCACCGGAAGAAACCCCGAGTCCACAACACTCCCAAACCAGATCAGTGGTAGTATTCATATAATTCTCCAGTCGCCCGCACAGACTTCACTAACCCCGGGTTCACAAAACCTCAGTCATGACACACTGAAGGGTATGAGGAATCTGAGGATGAGGATGACATCTTGCCTCTGTAGAGCCAGTTGTGCAAAGAGAGATTAATTGCTTCTTTTTTAGTGGGTGCCCAAATAAACTAATTATTTCAGCTACATTTGTGTGGCAGACCCTGTCGCTGAAATGATAGGTTTGTTAAACTGTGCATGTCCTGTTTATACAACATAAGGGTAGGTGGGAGTGCCCAAGGACAATTTCAACTTGCACTTATTTTCTTTGTCTGCCACATCATTCAAGGAGTGCTGCCCTATATGGACTGCTGCCTCTCTGCCCTATTAGTCTGGGGGTACTGCCCCACTGCCATTTAAGTCCATGGGTGCAGTTGTCTGTCTGCTGTGCTATGTAGTTCTCCAGGGGTGCTGCCAATGCTGTATAAGTCCAGGTGTGATGCCTATTTCCTGTATAAATCCATGGGTGCTGCCAATCTGCTCTATAAGTCCAGAGGCACTGCTGCATAATTCCAGGGGTGCTGCTGTACTTGATCCTAGGTTTAAATTAAAGTCTAGAGCAGAATATGAAACAAGCTTCAACATCAGAACAATATTTATGAAAACATATAGCCACAAAGGTGGAAATGGAAATTGCAACTTTGACATTTTGAAGGGTTTTCCGATAAAAGTGGGGAGAGACCACATTTGTGGCCACAGTCAGTCAGACTCAGAAGAGACAGAATCATAATCCAGAAGAATGTTGCATGGCAACATCTCCTACTTCATTTTCTGCCGGAGAAAATTAGATTTTCCAAAAACACCCATGTCTATATGTGTGACATATAATTCCAGGGGTGCCCTGTCTGAACCCACTCATCTCTAGTAGATATATCTTCTAGTATGCAGTGTTTATCCAGCATTAGAGAGAGGTTCATCTCAATTATTTCATGTTAGGGACTCAAATTAATGGCTCCAATTAGTCAACCTTAATTTCATTTATTATTAATGTTCCACATTTTGGGATTATTTACAAAATGCGCATTTGTTGTACAGGGTTCTTTTCCATTATTTTTTAAATGTTTTCTCCTTAATAATTGTACAATGTAAGAGCTGCGTAGGGTTATCGCAGGTTTCAGTGATCTTGCATTGCTTCAGCTTTCCATTGCACTTCAGCAATATATGATCCAGGAGCTTCTGTGAGGCAGAAACAGTTACTGAATAAGGGCCCAGTATGGAGTCTCATGGTGGCTTACAGTCAGCAAGATGTCTGGCTTGCCAGGCTGAGGCATGCTGTTGGCACAGAGGTTAGCATTGCTTCCTCCCACAGTCATACTTGTAATATGAAATGAGTTTGGACTAGAGTGGTAAGCTCCACTAGGGCAGGGACTGAATAACAAAAAAATCACTGCACAGTCCTGTTTAGTTCTGTACGAAACCCACCCGAACTCAGCTTGCCCAATCCGAGGCTGCTGTGGGGGCTCATGAGGGGCTGCTAAAACATCTAAAGGGATGCTTTATTTAAAAATAAAATATGAGTAATATAAACAAGACACACAGGTATGCTCACATGCGTGTAAATGGGACACACAGGTATGCTCACATGCATGTAACTGGGACACAGGCATGCTCTCTTGCGTGTAACTGGGAGCTGTGAAAAATGAAAATAAGGCCATTGCTACAGAATATGTAAATAAAAATGCAATAAAAAAATGGAAAAAAAGAAAACCACAAGATTTTCACAAAATAATTCTCCACACTTCGATTGGGGAAAAATATACAATCTTGATCCTGTGGTATAAACCAGTTTATTTGCATCCCAGCATTAAATCTGAGATATCTTAATCCCTGAAAATGTCGAAGGGGGTACAAGTTCGGAGGCTTTGGCCCCTAGTTTTTCAGTTTGTCCAGTAATGTGGTAATTTTATATTTGCTTGGTTAAAGTCCTTTCTGTTCCACACCAATATAGAAGTGGAGGTGAAAGCCTGTGTGTTGTTCCTGATTGCGTGTGCCTCTCTAATTTTTAATCACCTTCTTGATACTGTCCTCTTGACTCTTCTCATAATGTGAAAAGTCATCAAAGAAGGAGGTGGTATGTTTGTAGCTAGCTATGATTCAGAGAACTTGGTGAGCTTTTTCCAGGGGGACCCCCTGTCGCTGAAATGATGGGTTTATTAAACTGTGCATATCCTGTTTAAACAACATAGTAACATAGTAACATAGTATCTAAGGTTGAAAAAAGAAAATTGTCCATTGAGTTCAACCTATTTGTGGTCTCCTATGCACGATTATTTTGTATAAAATTTTGACTGAAGTTGATGACTGCCGTTACGTTTTACACCTTTTTTTTATAATAACCATAGTGCGTGACTATGCCCCGTAACCCTGGATATCCTTATCCATTAGGAATTTATCTAACCCATTCTTAAAGTTGTTGACTGAGTTGGCCATTACAACTCCCTCAGGCAGGGAATTCCAAACATGTATCGTCCTTACCATAAAAAAACCTTTACGCCGTATTGTGCGGAATCTCCTCTCCTCTAACCTGAGCGAGTGTCCACGAGTTCTCTGTGTTGATCTAACCAAAAACAGGTTCTGCGCAAGATCTGTATATTGTCCCCTTATATATTTGTAAATGTTGATCATGTCCCCTCTTAATCTCCTCTTTTCCAGTGTAAACATGCCTAGTCTTGAAAGCCTTTCCTTGTATTCCAGCGTCTCCATACCCTTAATTAGTTTGGTCGCCCGCCTTTGAACATTTTCTAGCTCCAGGATATCCTTTTTGTAGTAAGGTGCCCAGAATTGTACACAGTATTCAAGGTGTGGCCTCACAAGTGATTTATATAATGGGAGTATAATACTCTCGTCCCTAGCATCAATTCCCCATTTTATGCATGCTAATATCTTATTAGCCTTCTTTGCTGCAGTCCTACTTTGGGTACTACTGCTTAGTTTGCTATCTATGAGGACACCTAAGTCCTTTTCCAGTACAGAATCCTCTAATTTTACCCCATTTAGTAGGTAGGTGTTATTTTTGTTCTTGTTACCGCAGTGCATTACCTTACACTTGTCTGTATTGAAGCGCATTCTCCATTTCGCTGCCCAAGCTTCTAGTTCAACTAAGTCATTCTGAAGCGACTCAGTATCCCCCTCCACATTTATAACTTTACACAATTTGGTATCATCTGCTAAAATTGACACCATGCTCTCTAGACCTTCTGTTAGGTCGTTAATGAAAATATTGAACAATAGCGGTCCTAATACTGAGCCTTGCGGCACACCACTTAGCACTTCAGTCCAAGTTGAAAAAGATCCATTAACCACAACGCGCTGCTCCCTATTATTTAACCAGTTTTTGACCCAAGTGCATATTGTGCTTCCTAGCCCTGATTCTTGTAGCTTGTAGATAAGTCTCATGTGTGGTACAGTGTCGAATGCTTTGGCAAAATCTAAAAAGATTACATCCACCTCTTTACCCTGGTCTAGGTTTGCGCTTACTGTTTCATAAAAGCCAAGTAAGTTGGTTTGACAGGATCTGTCCTTCATAAACCCATGTTGATTCCTTTTAATGACCTTATTGACTTCAAGGAACTTCTGAATACTATCTCTTAGAATATCTTCCAATACTTTCCCCACTATAGATGTAAGACTAACTGGTCTATAATTACCTGGTTCAGCTTTACTTCCCTTTTTGAATATAGGCACTACTTCCGCTATACACCAGTCTTTGGGAACCATACCTGATATTACTGAATCCTTAAAGATCAAAAATAGCGGTTTTGCAAATTCAGAGTGAAGCTCCATTAGAACCCTTGGGTGAATACAATCGGGACCTGGTGACTTATTAATCTTTAAATGTTTTAATCGGTCACAGACTACTTCCTCGCTTAAATAAGTACCTATCAGTGGGATATTCTCATTATTGAGATTATGTGTTAGTCCCTGAATTGGGTCCTCTCTAGTAAATACTGTTGAAAAATACTCATTTAGTGTGTCCGCTATGTCATTATCATTTTTGCTTAAGACTCCCAACTTGTCTTTTAAAGGGCCTATACTCTCCTTCTTTAATCTCTTGCTATTAATGTATTTAAATCATTTTTTGGGATTCGCTTTGCTTTCCTTTGCTACTAGTTTTTCAGTTTCTACTTTACCCGCTCTTATTTCCTTTTTGCATATTTTGTTACATTCCTTATAGTGCTGAAATGACTCTGCTTCCCCGTCAGATTTGTATTTTTTAAATGCTCGCCTTTTCTTGCCCATAAGTTCCTTTATTTTTTTGTTAAGCCACATCGGTTTATGATTTTTATTCCTTTTTTTGCTG
Organism: Pseudophryne corroboree; assembly: GCF_028390025.1. Taxonomy (NCBI): domain Eukaryota; kingdom Metazoa; phylum Chordata; class Amphibia; order Anura; family Myobatrachidae; genus Pseudophryne; species Pseudophryne corroboree. The sequence continues at coordinate 325,960,557 of NC_086451.1, forward strand.
CTCGTAGGAATAAATTTGAGTGTATTTTTAGCTAGCAGGAATTTTAGTACCTCCCATTTCTCTGTAGTATTTTTTCCTAAAAACAAACCTTCCCATTCAATATCCCTGAAAAATACACTCATCTTTTCAAAATTCACTTTGCTAAATTTTAGAGTCCTAGTTGAGCCAGTATAGGGCTGTTTATGAAAACTGATATTGAATGTGAACATATTGTGGTCGCTGTTTCCTATGGGTTCCCCTACTATAATACCTGATACCAAATCCCCATTGTTTGTTAATACCAGGTCTAAGATTGCATTGTACCTAGTTGGTTCCTCAATTAGTTGAACTAAGTAGTTATCATTAAGTGTGTTTAAAAACATTTTGCCCCTAGCAGTATCACATGAATCGTTTTTCCAGTTTATCTCTGGATAGTTAAAATCTCCCATCACTACTATGTCTCCTACTCCTGCTGCTCTCTCAATTTGCTTTAGTAACAATTCCTTATCAGATACGTTGATACCAGGCGGCCTATAGCATACACCCAAAACTAACTTTTTTATTCCTTTTTCCCCACATGCAATTTCTACCCATAATGTCTCGACAGTGTCTACAGTCCCCTCCTGAATATCTTCCCGTATATCAGGTTTTAAAAATGGCTTTACGTAAAGACACACCCCTCCACCCTTTTTATTTAGTCTGTCTCTCCTAAACAGTGTATAGCCCTCTAGATTGACTGTCCAATCATGAGATTCGTCCCACCAAGTTTCAGTAATGCCTATAATATCATACTGTTTGCTTGCTGCAAGTATTTCTAGTTCGCCCTTTTTACCAGTAATGCTTCTAGCATTTACATACATACAACTAAGATAAGTATTTTCCTTTGTTAGGGACATAAGGGTGGGTGAGAGGGTCCAAGGACAATTCCATCTTGCACCTCTTTTTTTTTCTGCATTATGAGCTCTTTGGGGCCTAGTTTTTAAAACTGCCATCCTGTCTGCGACTGCAGTGCCACTCCTAGATGGGCCAGGTGTTTGTGCCACCCACTTGTGTCGCTTAGCTTAGCCATCCAGCTACCTTGATGCAACCTTTTGGACAATATTGTGAGGTGTTCAGAATAGACTGGAAATTATTGAAAATTAATGTTATTGCGGTTAATAATATTATACTGTAGGATCAAAAATACCCCCAAATTCTGTGATTTTAGCTGTTTTATGTTTTTTTCCAAAAAATTCAGATCCAAAAACCAAAACCAAAACCCGAAAGGGTGGTTTTGGCAAAACCAATCCAGATCCAAAACACGAATGGAGGTCCAGATCCAAAAACATCTCCGCTTACCTGTAGTCTATACTTGAAATCAGCGACAGACTGGTGCCATTTTGGAATAATAACTTGACAAACATGTGTTTTATTTTGTTCATGCAGATCAGAAATATATATAAAAGATTTATTAAAAAAAATCTAAGTAATGCAAGCATAGAATGTAAATATACTGTAGGTCAATAAATGTCATGTGAACCTACACATGCATCAATTTATAGGATGAAAAATGGGACTTTCACTGTAAACTAACAAAGGTAGCTAAGATATAACCATTTCCACTTCATTTACAAATGTACAATATATGGGCTCGATTCAGACCTGATCACTGCTATGCGAAATCGCACAGTGGCTGATTATCGAACAACTGTGCATGCGTATGTACGGCAATGAGCAGGTGCAATGCCAAACAACAACAGAATGGTGTGACATTTTTGATTGCTAGGCATGCGCAAGGTGATTGACACGAAGCAGGCGTTTGTGGGTGGTAACTGTCCATTTTCTGGGAGTGTCAGGAAAAACACAGGCGTTCCCAAGCGTTTTCTGGTAGGGTGTGTGACGTCAGCTCCGGCCCCGAACAGCCTGATTCTATCGCACTGTAGGAGTAAGTCCTGGGCTATGCACAGACTGCACAGTATGGAAAAATCATTTGATGGTGAGTGAGTTTTGAACGTATTTGCAGCTATCTGCTGACTGGCAAAGTATTCGCACTGTGTATGCATGCATTTGCACACTTGCACGGGGTGGGTTTTCACTCTCTATGGGCGGCAACTATCTGATCGCAGCCCTCTGCAAATTTGTAGAGAAACGATCAGGTCTGAATTAGGCCCTATGTGTCTACGGAAATAGCAATCATCTAATTTATTCTATCATTCCAGAGAATAGAATAAACAGATAGTATTGTTATTAGTACTCTGGTCAGTTGTGGTAGTCTACCATAGCAAAGGTCACTTTTTGGTCTCTCAGTAGTATAGTTTAGCTGGTGCAGTTTCCAAAATTCAATGTCCAATAGCTACTTATAGAAATTATTAATATTCCAACTAGAGATGAGTGGGTCGAGAACTGAACCCCCCTGAATTTCAGTATTCTGATGGGACCTGGGTCCAGGCTCGAGTCTTCCGTCTTAATTCAGTTCCCAAAATGAGCTACAATGTCATCTTCCCGACATCGCATCTTGCGTGTTCTGGATTCGATAAAAGTCCCTCCTAAGGTGATATGAGCACCATTTCATGCTGGAGAGCTGACAGGTAGGGTGTGGACAGGAAAGGTTCATAGTGAAAACACAATTTTAGTTAGTCAGCCAAACTTAGCAACAGCTAAAAACTACTGCACAGTCTCACACAGTGGGGGTCATTCCGAGTTGATCGTAGCTGTGCTAAATTTAGCACAGCTACGATTAGGCACTCAGACATGCGGGGGGGGGGGGGGTACTCTGGTTTCCTCCCACAATCCAAAAATATACAGGTAGGTTAATTGGCTCCCAACAAAAAAATTAACCCTAGCATGAATGTGTCTGTGTGTACATATGATAGGGAATATAGATTGTAAGCTCCACTGGGGCAGGGACTGATGTGAATGGGCAAATTTTCTCTGTACAGCGCTGTGGAATATGTGTGCGCTATATAAATAACTGGTAATAAATAAATAAATAAATATTAAAGGGAAAGTTTACTGCAGAAAAACATAAAATTACCAACATGACATACACCACATGCAGTGGCATGGAAAGACTCAGGCCTTGGCCTTTATTTCTGAGTGGTAGTTCTGCCACTGCTGTCAGTCAGGCATCTTCTTCTGCCTCACATGACAATGCAAGACCTTCTCAGAGTGTAGTAGAGGTGCCAAAAAAACAAGAAAATCAGTGCTGAACAAACTGTGTTCAGAAACATCACACATCCCTGAGGATAGTCTAAGAGTGCCTATGAGTGCTATAGATGAGCATGACCTTTCTGATACTGTATTCATAGAGAAGCCTCCTTCCACCATTTCTGCATCCTCTGCAAATGTGGGGATGGGTAGCACAAGTAAAAATGCTGATATAGAAACTGAGGATGTTGTGTAAGTACAACAGGATGAGAGAGATATTTGTGTAGCAGACGTCAGCAACAATGAGGAAGGTGATGATGAGGTTATGGTTTTTGCTAGTCAGGAACCAATGGAAGCAGTTTTTGCCCATTATAAGCAGAAGGCTATTGTCATGCCTAGGCATAAGACCTAAAAAATCTATCTCTTATGTGTGGGATTATTTTTACCCAAATCCTGACAATAATTGTCAAGCTATCTGCAGCATTTGTAAAGGCACAGTAAGCTCAGTACAGTAAGCAATTTATGCTAACAAAATAACACAAGCAGTCCAGCATCACCTTGTTCCCTTCTCGCTAGAACCCCGTACCGACAATCTCCACTGCCAATAACTTCATCATCAATAATGATCTGAGGTAGTTGGGTATTAAATTTGCTAAGGCTAACTGACTTCTTGCCTATCCAGGGTACCTCAGAAGACTCATTTAGCAATAGGACTGCTGTTGCTGGGGGTGGATATTCATCCCAGAAGTGGACCAAGAACACTACTAGTAGTAGTTTCAAAAAGCAATTGACTGTTAAACAATCCTTTGCAAGAGGAAGCAAGTATGACTGCTGTAACCCACAAGCAGAGTGGATCACTGACACCATAACAGCTATGCTAGTATTAATTCTGCATCCAATATCCACCATTAATGGTACTGTATGTGAATTCAAAGACATCCCATGTTTACTCACACAATCAACTTGGTAATACAGATTTTTTTTTTTTTAAATTGACAGGTGCATACAGAAGATGCTGGCTATAGCCCAAAAAATTTTGGGACACTTTTGGCATTTAGCAGCTACATGTAAAAGATTGCAGCACCTGCAAGAATAGTTCAATTTGCCATGCCACCAACTGAAGCAAGAGCTAGCAATAAGGTGGAATCCCGCCATTTGTATGCTTCACAGGATAGAGGACTAACAAAAGGCCATCCAAAGTTACTCAATAATCCATGACATTGGAAGAGGAGGGTGAATGCACCTTAATGTCCAATGAAGTGGAAAATTCTTTGTGCTATGCAAGGTGCTGAAACCATTCGAAGAAGTCACCTGTGAAGTGAGTTCAGAAGCAGACAGCTTTAGTCAGTTCATTTTCCTAATTAGACTTAAGTATGTTAAGTATGTCTGACTTGAAGATCAAGTCCTTTGTTCAATTCATCGGGAATCCAAGGGTTGTCAACATCTTGAAATTGGATCACTATATTTTGCTGACTGTGTTTGACCCTACAGCATTTTTAAGCATATGTCATGCCTTTCTTTCCACCTGATCCAGCTCTTAAGACATGCAAACAGCTCCAGGTGAGCAAGTTGTCATCAGGGGTGGTATGCCACCTGTTGGGATCCTGGCACTCAGTATACCGGCGCTGGAATCCCAACACCCGGCATACCAACAACTGTTCTCCCTCTTGGGGGTACATGACCCCCCTGGAGAGAGAATAAATAGCGTGGCACGCATAGCACACCACCGTTCCCACAGCGTTGTGAGTGCAGTGCGCCTGCAAGGGGCTCCTTTGTGCTCGCCCCACTGCGGCATGCCGCTGGAGAGGATCCCACCGCCGGTATGCTGGCCGCTGGGATCCTGCTCACCGGCCACTCATACTACACCCGTCATCAGCATGATAGCATTTCTTACTCTGTTTGAAACTAGGGTATGCAGTCCAAGGTCGCTCCTCCATACATTTTATATTGTGTAGCTGCATATAATTGAAATCAGAGACTTCTCCAGCTTGGATTAGCACCAGTTCCACAAACCCTGGGTGTATTGAATTAGAATGTGATCTCTGACATTTACAGACTGCATATTGGGAAAGGCATTATGATGGTAAGTCCTAACTAAATGTATTCAATATGTTAATGTTAGGGATGAGTTTGGGGCTTGGAGCACCTGAGTTAGTTTAGCTTGGTCACCTTGGGATATCACATTTTGATATTCAATCTGACACTTTTATAGAACCTAATTCTTTTTCTACCAATGTATCATCTTTAACATTACACTTATGTAACATGCTTAATAGTAGCTTTTGCTTCTTAGTTATGTAACACTTTAACTACTCACTAGTGTGATGCTTTGGAGTGGTTGGCCTGTGCTGGCTTTGGGGGTCCCATGCCCTGGACTTGAACTTTACCATTAGGGACCCACTAGATGAGGTCACCTGGTTGTGGTTGGTGGGCCTGTATTTTTAGCCAAAAATAATGCTAAGCCTTGCTCTACGTTAGATTGCAGTTTATTATAATTATTCTGAATAGCAGTGCTTAGTACTATAGAGTGTGTGTCTGCATTTTTTTTTCAAAGTGGCATATAACATGATGATGTCTCCTCATTCAGTTTCTCCTGCAACTACTGCTGCAGGAAAAAACTGAGCTTTCTCAAGAGCCCCACTGGTGATGAGGATGAGTCGGCACAAAAATTTCCCAAAATTAGTGGAGGATCGTTAGAATGACAGTGTACAAATAGGCATGTCAGACAGTCCTTTTGATTACTGAATGGAAAAAAGGGGCAATTTTGAGGAAACTTGTAAAGATCACTGTGCTTAACTTAAGCCGCCCGCCCTCCACTGAATATTCAATTCAGTTTTCAGCACAGCCAGGAACCTTGTCAGCGATCAGTGTAAGAGGCTTCTTCCTCAAAATATGAAAAAGATGATGTTTATCAAAATGAACTACAAGTTCCACAAGGAACAACTTTACTGGCAATTACATGCAAGTACAGACTTCGGTAATGGTGGATTCCAGTGGGGATGAATTATTAATATGCGAAGATTATATAAATAGCACTGATGAGGATGATAATGATGACAACATCTTACCACTGTCATTGACAGCACTGCTAGCTTCGCTGTCTTAAGCTCATCAAAAACAACAACACTGCTAGCTGGTTCCCTTGGGTCTCTGACCTAGTCCTTGATTAATGAAAATATTCTTGGTTACTTTCTATAGTTTATTAAACTGCCATCCTCCTGTCTTCCACTGCTGCATGACAATATTTCATAGATGTGCTATAAACTGCCGTGTATTTGTGCTCTGTTGCTTAGTGTAGCATGCCAGCCTTTGGCCAATATTGGTGAAAACAATAATTTGAGCTATCTGGTGGTCAAAACTGACTGAAAATGGCTGGAGATTAATAGGTTTGAGGTTAACAACACTGTAGAAATAGGCCCAAATTATATGATTTTGACTGATTTTAGCATGTAAAAAAATACAGGGATGGAGAAAGAGAGGGTGAAGAAGGGAGTAGAAGAGAGAGAGTGAGAGAGAGAGAGAACAAGAGATAGAAAGGGTGAGTTGGAAAATGCAAGTGAGAGGTGGGGAAAGAGGTGGGGAAAGAGAGGGGGAGATTGAGAGGAGGAGAGAGAGAGAGGGTTAAGGAGGAAGAAAATTGAAGGAGAGAAAGAGAAGGAGAAATAAAAAGAATAGGTAGAGAGAGAGAAGGAGAAGAGAGACAGGAGAGAGAGGAGAGAGAAGGAGGAGAGATAGAAAGGAGAGAAAGAAAAATCCCTGGTGTATTTAAAGAATTGACCGTACCCAGTACACGACTTGGTCAACACAGCGGGGGGTAAAGTGATAGAGGAGACCTGAAGTGGCAGGCCTAACTGCAGCTCCTCTCTCTTCTAGGAGTTGTGCCAGGTCGGTCACTACATCATGACTTCGGACCCCGGCAACATCAGAGAGGAAGTGATGGCAAGAAGAGGAGAGAAGATGGGTGGAAACGTAAGTGAAGGGGAGGGGGCCCTCCTCCTGTCTACCGGATGAACCTCCTCTTCCTATGTAGTCTCTTCCCATGCCCTGGCTGCCGGCTGCAGCACAGCGTAGTGTAATGAGTCAGTTTGACTCATTATCAGTATTGATGACAATTTGGTTCCCTTCATTATTGTGAGCCCGGGTGCAATACTTCAGCTGCACTGGTGGTAGTTCTGCAACTGACAGTACCTATTTTGCCCAGGATTGCAGATAATGGATGGCTAAGTAAAGTATAACACCTTCCTGAGGTGGCGTTATGCTTCATTTAAAACATATTAGTAAAATATAATTTTTGCTGCAGTTACAGTAATTTCCCTTTAAAAAAGAAATTTACAGTATTTGAATACATGATTTCAAAGCACAAATATCTTTTCACTTGTTTAGTTTTTTCAACATTTTCATCAATATTTTAAACTTGCCCATAATTTTTTAACTTTGACACTTCTCAATATGCAATTATGCATCTACAGACGTGTACTCATACATCTAGCATTAATATGCCATGCAGCATGAGCTGCCTAGCAGGAATGAGCTGCCAGGTCCAGTGGACATCATTTTGCTAATAATGTGTCCTGGTCATAATGTGATGTGACTAGGATGCAATAGTAGACTGTGCTGATTAATTTGATATGCATGCGACTGAGGAGATTATTCAGCTTGGATCGCTGCTGCGGACCTCAATGCAGCTTCTAGATTATTAGTAAATTGCGCTTAGCGCAGTTGAGCATAACTGCACATATGGAGTACCCATTCTGTGCATGTGCAGAACATGTCCTGGGATTGCGTCGCAGTATTTCAAGTGCCTCTGTCTGATTGAAAGGCAGAGGAGTTTGGGTAGAGGGGTTGGGGCCCCAGCATTGCTGGAAACTGGGGAGTGTCTTTACGTTTTCCAGGTGTGGTAATGCAAAGGACTGTGTCGCAAGACATAGTTTCCTTGACCTCGCAAGCTGCTCTGTGACAACCAGCTTGCGATTGCAAATGCACCAAGGAGGTGCTTAACACCTCATACTGCATTTACATTACTATGAATCGCATTTGAAAACTGCCTGCGAGCAGCTTTACAAATGCGATCCATGGTGAATTAGGACCTGAGTCTGTACACGAAGGACAACAGAACTTGGAATGGAAAAAAAGTCACAGCCACTGCATTGTAGCACTTACTATAGCTTACAGATTCAGAGACTCAGTCACAAACATACATACAGATATACGGTACAAGTGTCACCTTAGTCAATACAGTCTTCAGGAACATCCTAGTAGTGTTGTATTGCGACTAAGATGCATTTTTAAGTAAGAAGATGCAAGAAAAGACTTCCGGTGCTAGAAGATTCTCAAGGGACCTGGCAATCCAAAATGGGCTATCTGGCACAACTGCAGCAACAATGTACCTGTATGAGGACTCATCTTTACTGTAAGCAAATAAATGTGACATTTGCTGGGGTAAAAGAAAGTTTGGAGATATGCATACGTAGGATGCACAAAACTTCTGCTCTGAAACTGAAATACAACTGTGGATTTGCTGTTTAATTTGGTTTGTGCAAATTCAGTTCAAATTCTGCAGTGTTACAGTAAGGTGGCTGATTTACAGAGAACAAATAATCTGCACAGTCACAATAACAAAGGTGTTGCTAGTACCGCATTAGAAATATTAGTATGGCTTGTTTGATGAAGCAGTGCAGAAATTAGATTTCACTTTATGAACTGAGATTACTGTAATCAGACCAAATGGTGCACAGGGCACATTTTTGGGGATGTTTCTGTGCACAGCTAATATGAAAGGCGGAGATTGGATCTTTTCCTGCATATTGTAATTAACAAAAGATGCACATTTCCAGATGTTCTCTAAGTATTATAATTACTTATTGTATATCATACACAAAAGCACCATCTGTATAAAAGAAAATCTCTATGCACAGTTCCTTGTATCAATAATATTTTTTATGTTGCTGTCCTTTAAAAGCACCAGTCTGTTATTAACTATGGCAGGGAAATCACTCTCTCATAATCTTGCAACAGGACACAAATAAAGGATTATGGGTGTGATTCATGGACGGATGCAGTCTTTATATGCAGCTACTGAGCTAAATTATGGCAATGCTGCAAGATGTGTCTTGTGGACGCAGCATGAGATCACTCTGTAGGACCAATTGTCATCTTAGTAACCTTCAGATTACTCAGGATGACTGCCACAACCCGTCTGCTGGGGCCAAGAAATCTGCATTGGAAGACAAAGACCCTGGCCTATGCACTCCCACAACACAGAGGCTACATGCCTCCGTTTCCTACTCCCTGCTTTCCAAATGGCTACACAGAAATAATTATTAATAATCATTTTATTTATATAGCACTCTTTCTCCAATAGGACTCAAGGCGCTTACATAGTCTACAGATTGCCACACACCTGGGGTTTAATATAATGCAAGTTCTTAGTAAAAATCCAAATCACACCTTTTTGCACATTAGAAATTGGGAGTTGGTGCCGCAACTCGCACAATGTAAACGTTTTGACTAGAGATGAGCGCCTGAAATTTTTCGGGTTTTGTGTTTTGGTTTTGGGTTCGGTTCCGCGGCCGTGTTTTGGGTTCGAACGCGTTTTGGCAAAACCTCACCGAATTTTTTTTGTCGGATTCGGGTGTGTTTTGGATTCGGGTGTTTTTTTCAAAAAACACTAAAAAACAGCTTAAATCATAGAATTTGGGGGTCATTTTGATCCCAAAGTATTATTAACCTCAAAAACCATAATTTACACTCATTTTCAGTCTATTCTGAATACCTCACACCTCACAATATTATTTTTAGTCCTAAAATTTGCACCGAGGTCGCTGTGTGAGTAAGATAAGCGACCCTAGTGGCCGACACAAACACCGGGCCCATCTAGGAGTGGCACTGCAGTGTCACGCAGGATGTCCCTTCCAAAAAACCCTCCCCAAACAGCACATGACGCAAAGAAAAAAAGAGGCGCAATGAGGTAGCTGTGTGAGTAAGATTAGCGACCCTAGTGGCCGACACAAACACCGGGCCCATCTAGGAGTGGCACTGCAGTGTCACGCAGGATGGCCCTTCCAAAAAACCCTCCCCAAACAGCACATGACGCAAAGAAAAAAAGAGGCGCAATGAGGTAGCTGTGTGAGTAAGATTAGCGACCCTAGTGGCCGACACAAACACCGGGCCCATCTAGGAGTGGCACTGCAGTGTCACGCAGGATGTCCCTTCCAAAAAACCCTCCCCAAACAGCACATGACGCAAAGAAAAAAAGAGGCGCAATGAGGTAGCTGTGTGAGTAAGATTAGCGACCCTAGTGGCCGACACAAACACCGGGCCCATCGAGGAGTGGCACTGCAGTGTCACGCAGGATGGCCCTTCCAAAAAACCCTCCCCAAACAGCACATGACGCAAAGAAAAAAAGAGGCGCAATGAGGTAGCTGTGTGAGTAAGATTAGCGACCCTAGTGGCCGACACAAACACCGGGCCCATCTAGGAGTGGCACTGCAGTGTCACGCAGGATGTCCCTTCCAAAAAACCCTCCCCAAACAGCACATGACGCAAAGAAAAAAAGAGGCGCAATGAGGTAGCTGACTGTGTGAGTAAGATTAGCGACCCTAGTGGCCGACACAAACACCGGGCCCATCTAGGAGTGGCACTGCAGTGTCACGCAGGATGTCCCTTCCAAAAAACCCTCCCCAATCAGCACATGATGCAAAGAAAAAGAAAAGAAAAAAGAGGTGCAAGATGGAATTGTCCTTGGGCCCTCCCACCCACCCTTATGTTGTATAAACAAAACAGGACATGCACACTTTAACCAACCCATCATTTCAGTGACAGGGTCTGCCACACGACTATGACTGATATGACGGGTTGGTTTGGACCCCCCCCAAAAAAGAAGCAATTAATCTCTCCTTGCACAAACTGGCTCTACAGAGGCAAGATGTCCACCTCATCTTCACCCTCCGATATATCACCGTGTACATCCCCCTCCTCACAGATTATCAATTCGTCCCCACTGGAATCCACCATCTCAGCTCCCTGTGTACTTTGTGGAGGCAATTGCTGCTGGTCAATGTCTCCGCGGAGGAATTGATTATAATTCATTTTAATGAACATCATCTTCTCCACATTTTCTGGATGTAACCTCGTACGCCGATTGCTGACAAGGTGAGCGGCGGCACTAAACACTCTTTCGGAGTACACACTTGTGGGAGGGCAACTTAGGTAGAATAAAGCCAGTTTGTGCAAGGGCCTCCAAATTGCCTCTTTTTCCTGCCAGTATAAGTACGGACTGTGTGACGTGCCTACTTGGATGCGGTCACTCATATAATCCTCCACCATTCTATCAATGTTGAGAGAATCATATGCAGTGACAGTAGACGACATGTCCGTAATCGTTGTCAGGTCCTTCAGTCCGGACCAGATGTCAGCATCAGCAGTCGCTCCAGACTGCCCTGCATCACCGCCAGCGGGTGGGCTCGGAATTCTGAGCCTTTTCCTCGCACCCCCAGTTGCGGGAGAATGTGAAGGAGGAGATGTTGACAGGTCGCGTTCCGCTTGACTTGACAATTTTGTCACCAGCAGGTCTTTCAACCCCAGCAGACTTGTGTCTGCCGGAAAGAGAGATCCAAGGTAGGCTTTAAATCTAGGATCGAGCACGGTGGCCAAAATGTAGTGCTCTGATTTCAACAGATTGACCACCCGTGAATCCTTGTTAAGCGAATTAAGGGCTCCATCCACAAGTCCCACATGCCTAGCGGAATCGCTCCGTGTTAGTTCCTCCTTCAATGTCTCCAGCTTCTTCTGCAAAAGCCTGATGAGGGGAATGACCTGACTCAGGCTGGCAGTGTCTGAACTGACTTCACGTGTGGCAAGTTCAAAGGGCATCAGAACCTTGCACAACGTTGAAATCATTCTCCACTGCGCTTGAGACAGGTGCATTCCACCTACTATATCGTGCTCAATTGTATAGGCTTGAATGGCCTTTTGCTGCTCCTCCAACCTCTGAAGCATATAGAGGGTTGAATTCCACCTCGTTACCACTTCTTGCTTCAGATGATGGCAGGGCAGGTTCAGTAGTTTTTGGTGGTGCTCCAGTCTTCTGTACGTGGTGCCTGTACGCCGAAAGTGTCCCGCAATTCTTCTGGCCACCGACAGCATCTCTTGCACGCCCCTGTCGTTTTTTAAAAAATTCTGCACCACCAAATTCAAGGTATGTGCAAAACATGGGACGTGCTGGAATTTGCCCATATTTAATGCACACACAATATTGCTGGCGTTGTCCGATGCCACAAATCCACAGGAGAGTCCAATTGGGGTAAGCCATTCCGCGATGATCTTCCTCAGTTGCCGTAAGAGGTTTTCAGCTGTGTGCGTATTCTGGAAAGCGGTGATACAAAGCGTAGCCTGCCTAGGAAAGAGTTGGCGTTTGCGAGATGCTGCTACTGGTGCCGCCGCTGCTGTTCTTGCGGCGGGAGTCCATACATCTACCCAGTGGGCTGTCACAGTCATATAGTCCTGACCCTGCCCTGCTCCACTTGTCCACATGTCCGTGGTTAAGTGGACATTGGGTACAACTGCATTTTTTAGGACACTGGTGAGTCTTTTTCTGACGTCCGTGTACATTCTCGGTATCGCCTGCCTAGAGAAGTGGAACCTAGATGGTATTTGGTAACGGGGGCACACTGCCTCAATAAATTGTCTAGTTCCCTGTGAACTAACGGCGGATACCGGACGCACGTCTAACACCAACATAGTTGTCAAGGCCTCAGTTATCCGCTTTGCAGTAGGATGACTGCTGTGATATTTCATCTTCCTCGCAAAGGACTGTTGAACAGTCAATTGCTTACTGGAAGTAGTACAAGTGGGCTTACGACTTCCCCTCTGGGATGACCATCGACTCCCAGCGGCAACAACAGCAGCGCCAGCAGCAGTAGGCGTTACACGCAAGGATGCATCGGAGGAATCCCAGGCAGGAGTGGACTCGTCAGAATTGCCAGTGACATGGCCTGCAGGACTATTGGCATTCCTGGGGAAGGAGGAAATTGACACTGAGGGAGTTGGTGGGGTGGTTTGCGTGAGCTTGGTTACAAGAGGAAGGGATTTACTGGTCAGTGGACTGCTTCCGCTGTCACCCAAAGTTTTTGAACTTGTCACTGACTTATTATGAATGCGCTGCAGGTGACGTATAAGGGAGGATGTTCCGAGGTGGTTAACGTCCTTACCCCTACTTATTACAGCTTGACAAAGGGAACACACGGCTTGACACCTGTTGTCCGCATTTCTGGTGAAATACCTCCACACCGAAGAGCTGATTTTTTTGGTATTTTCACCTGGCATGTCAACGGCCATATTCCTCCCACGGACAACAGGTGTCTCCCCGGGTGCCTGACTTAAACAAACCACCTCACCATCAGAATCCTCCTGGTCAATTTCCTCCCCAGCGCCAGCAACACCCATATCCTCCTCATCCTGGTGTACTTCAACACTGACATCTTCAATCTGACTATCAGGAACTGGACTGCGGGTGCTCCTTCCAGCACTTGCAGGGGGCGTGCAAATGGTGGAAGGCGCATGCTCTTCACGTCCAGTGTTGGGAAGGTCAGGCATCGCAACCGACACAATTGGACTCTCCTTGTGGATTTGGGATTTCGAAGAATGCACAGTTCTTTGCTGTGCTGCTTTTGCCAGCTTGAGTCTTTTCATTTTTCTAGCGAGAGGCTGAGTGCTTCCATCCTCATGTGAAGCTGAACCACTAGCCATGAACATAGGCCAGGGCCTCAGCCGTTCCTTGCCACTCCGTGTGGTAAATGGCATATTGGCAAGTTTACGCTTCTCCTCCGACAATTTTATTTTAGGTTTTGGAGTCCTTTTTTTTCTGATATTTGGTGTTTTGGATTTGACATGCTCTGTACTATGACATTGGGCATCGGCCTTGGCAGACGACGTTGCTGGCATTTCATCGTCTCGGCCATGACTAGTGGCAGCAGCTTCAGCACGAGGTGGAAGTGGATCTTGATCTTTCCCTAATTTTGGAACCTCAACATTTTTGTTCTCCATATTTTAATAGGCACAACTAAAAGGCACCTCAGGTAAACAATGGAGATGGATACTAGTATACAATTATGGACTGCCTGCCGACTGCAGACACAGAGGTAGCCACAGCCGTGAACTACCGTACTGTACTGTGTCTGCAGCTAATATAGACTGGTTGATAAAGAGAAGATGTCTATGTAACTATGTATGTATAAAGAAGACTGAAAAAAATCCACGGTTAGGTGGTATACAATTATGGACTGACTGCCTGCCGAGTGCAGACACAGAGGTAGCCACAGCCATGAACTACCGTACTGTACTGTGTCTGCAGCTAATATAGACTGGTTGATAAAGAGAAGATGTCTATGTAACTATGTATGTATAAAGAAGAATGAAAAAAATCCACGGTTAGGTGGTATTACAATTATGGACGGACTGCCTGCCGAGTGCAGACACAGAGGTAGCCACAGCCGTGAACTACCGTACTGTACTGTGTCTGCAGCTAATATAGACTGGTTGATAAAGAGAAGATGTCTATGTAACTATGTATGTATAAAGAAGAATGAAAAAAATCCACGGTTAGGTGGTATTACAATTATGGACGGACTGCCTGCCGAGTGCAGAGACACAGAGGTAGCCACAGCCGTGAACTACCGTACTGTGTCTGCTGCGACTGGATGATAAATGATATAAAAAATATATATATATATCACTACTGCAGCCGGACAGGTATATATTATATATTATATAATGACGGACCTGCTGGACACTGTCTGTCAGCAGAATGAGTTTTATTTTTATAGAATAAAAAAAAAAAAAACACACAAGTGAAGTCACACGACGAGTGTTTAACTTTTTCAGGCAATCACAATATAAGTATACTACTAACTATACTGGTGGTCAGTGTGGTCAGGTCACTGGTCAGTCACACTGGCAGTGGCACTCCTGCAGCAAAAGTGTGCACTGTTTAATTTTAATATAATATGTACTCCTGGCTCCTGCTATAACCTATAACTAGCACTGCAGTAGTGCTCCCCAGTCTCCCCCACAATTATAAGCTGTGTGAGCTGAGCAGTCAGACAGATATATAATATATATAGATGATGCAGCACACTGGCCTGAGCCTGAGCAGTGCACACAGATATGGTATGTGACTGACTGAGTCACTGTGTGTATCGCTTTTTTCAGGCAGAGAACGGATATATTAAATAAACTGCACTGTGTGTCTGGTGGTCACTCACTATATAATATATTATGTACTCCTGGCTCCTGCTATAACCTATAACTGGCACTGCAGTAGTGCTCCCCAGTCTCCCCCACAATTATAAGCTGTGTGAGCTGAGCAGTCAGACAGATATATATAATATTATATATAGATAATAGATGATGCAGCACACTGGCCTGAGCCTGAGCAGTGCACACAGATATGGTATGTGACTGACTGAGTCACTGTGTGTATCGCTTTTTTCAGGCAGAGAACGGATATATTAAATAAACTGCACTGTGTGTCTGGTGGTCACTCACTATATAATATATTATGTACTCCTGGCTCCTGCTATAACCTATAACTGGCACTGCAGTAGTGCTCCCCAGTCTCCCCCACAATTATAAGCTGTGTGAGCTGAGCAGTCAGACAGATATATATATAATATTATATATAGATAATAGATGATGCAGCACACTGGCCTGAGCCTGAGCAGTGCACACAGATATGGTATGTGACTGACTGAGTCACTGTGTGTATCGCTTTTTTCAGGCAGAGAACGGATATATTAAATAAACTGCACTGTGTGTCTGGTGGTCACTCACTATATAATATATTATGTACTCCTGGCTCCTGCTATAACCTATAGCTGGCACTGCAGTAGTGCTCCCCAGTCTCCCCCACAATTATAAGCTGTGTGAGCTGAGCAGTCAGACAGATATATATAATATTATATATAGATAATAGATGATGCAGCACACTGGCCTGAGCCTGAGCAGTGCACACAGATATGGTATGTGACTGACCGAGTCACTGTGTGTATCGCTTTTTTCAGGCAGAGAACGGATATATTAAATAAACTGCACTGTGTGTCTGGTGGTCACTCACTATATAATATATTATGTACTCCTGGCTCCTGCTATAACCTATAACTGGCACTGCAGTAGTGCTCCCCAGTCTCCCCCACAATTATAAGCTGTGTGAGCTGAGCAGTCAGACAGATATATATAATATTATATATAGATAATAGATGATGCAGCACACTGGCCTGAGCCTGAGCAGTGCACACAGATATGGTATGTGACTGAGTCACTGTGTGCTGTGTATCGCTTTTTTCAGGCAGAGAACGGATTATAAAGTAAACTGCACTGTCCTCACTAGTAAACTCTCTCCACTCAGTCTCTACACTTCTACAGTAACAGTACTCCTCCTAGTCAGCTCCAGTAAATCTCTCTCAGTCTCTTATAATCTAAATGGAGAGGACGCCAGCCACGTCCTCTCCCTATCAATCTCAATGCACGTGTGAAAATGGCGGCGACGCACGGCTCCTTATATAGAATCCGAGTCTCGCGATAGAATCCGAGCCTCGCGAGAATCCGACAGCGTCATGATGACGTTCGGGCGCGCTCGGGTTAACCGAGCAACGCGGGAAGATCCGAGTCGCTCGGACCCGTGAAAAAAAACATGAAGTTCTGGCGGGTTCGGATTCAGAGAAACCGAACCCGCTCATCTCTAGTTTTGACAGAAGCATACACAGATCAGTGAGATCCATGCATGCTTCCATCAGAAAACGTTTACAAATAGTTAAACAAAGATGTGCAGTCCCCACCTCCAAAACATAACCAGCCCCTGTCATGGTTGCATAAATACAGGGGGGGGGGGATGAGTAGGGTTCCCCAGTTTAACCAGCACTAGGCTCTTGGACTGGTCCTGGTTCTAAAAATGTTGGGAAAAAAATATGTAGTATCATTACGGCTGTAGCATTACACCCCAACTAGTCAGCCCCTGCCCGGGGTACCTTGGGGGATTGGGGACCCCCAATAAAAGCGTCCCTATTACATTTGCAAGTTTGGCAAAATGTGCGAGTTTAGCATTTTTTCTCTCAAAATTGCATCCCATTATATGTGGACCCTGATGTCTGCAGCTGCACTGTATTGAAGGACGCAGGACCCGAACTGCATATGTGCAGCATAAGTCTTGTGTACTGTATGTGCATTGTGCAGTTTTCCAAACATCAGAAAACAATGTAAACATCAGCACAGCGTCTGTCCATGAATTGGACCCAATTTGCAGATTTTTGAGGCACTGCCTATTATTATTATTGTTACTAGGCGATTCATCACGCCTTACAGGCGCTCTTCACACCGTTGTAAGGAGTTTCCCTTGCACGCCCTTGTGGCGTGCAACATTTTTATTATCTAGAGTATTACCTCAAATCATAATTGTGTGAGTGGTTAAATATTGCATGGACAAAGGGCATGCAATGGTTAAGGGGCCGTAGCCCCTTGCAATGGTGTGAACAGTGCTCGCAGGTCCTGATGAATCACCTAGTAGGTGCTATGGTTGGGGTAGTGGCATGTGCAGGGGAGATGCAGATGGGGAGGGGGTCCAAGGGTGCCATGGGTGGGGGAAGGGCTCATGCAGTGGTGACACAGGTGGGGGAGGGATGGGCGCATGGCTGCTGTGGGTGGGGGAGGGGGTCTGCAGCCACCGCAGGTAGATGGCGCAGGTGCGGTGGTGCCACGGGTGGGAGATGGGAGGGTGCAGGGTTGCTGCCGGTGGGGGCCCGGAGCAACCGTGGGTGGTGGAGGGGGGTGTTTCGGGGTAATGCAGATGGGGTACGGAGGTACTGGGAGTGGGGGAGGGGTGGGTAATGCTTCTCCTGCTTCTCCTCCTGGAAGTAGCTAAGCTGCTGTCCTTCCTTTGGCAGTGGCTCTCCCGGAGACTCGCACAGCAGCCAAGCAGCCAGTCACTATTGTTAGCGCCGGTGTCCCAACGCACCGCATTACAGGGAAGAAGATGCACTCAATAAACTACAGCTCCCAGCAGCCCTTAGCGCCAGAATGCTTCTGCGCTAAGGGCTGCTGGGAGCTGTAGTTTATTTAGTGCGTCTACTTCCTTGTAGTGCGGCGTGATGGGACACCGGCGCTAACAATAGTGGCTTGCTGGCAGAACTGACTCGCTGAATCAATGTGAAATGTGAGAGTGCTGTGCAGTGTCAGTGACACTGCACACCCACTGCACTGCACAGCACTGTCACCTTTTACATTGGTTCAGCATGCAGACATTACCCTCCGCAATATCACCCACTCTATCCATTACATTACCATCTTGGGGCTTCCAGGCCGGCAGCCAAGGCGCTGTGTTGCGGAGTCATGGCCTCTGGGGATCTGGGCGTGGCTGTGGCGGGGAGGTACTTCTGTGACATAATGTGCAGAGGAGGCTCCGGGTTTCAGAGAGTATGCGGCGCAGGGAGAGCTATAAAAGTCTCCCACTGCGCCGCTTTCATACACATCTATGCTGGTGGCCGCAGCAGCTTTTGTTCCACCTGAGCCATGGCTAGCGAGTGGGGATTGTTGATGCTGGAGGGGGCAGGCGGACTGACAGTAGGACATAGGATGCTACAGTAAAATGATTTTTTTCCCCTATCTACAGCGCAGAGACTTGTTTCATACCCTCCAACTATACCTTTTTGGCAGGTACAGTACCGTTTTTTTTATGGTCTGTACCGATTTTTATCTCTCCAAACTTCCATTGAAAGTATAGGAAAAGGGGAGCGGCCACGCCATTTTACCCATGGCCATGCCCCCTTTTCGAATTTGTACTGATTTTTATGTGTCAATTGTTGGAGGGTATGTTGCTGCAGATACAGTGGGCCTATTTTGGGGTGTGGGCCTGGAGCTGCAGCCCCATCAGCCCCATTGTTAATCCTGCTTTGGGAACACACAGCAGCCAAATAACAGAGCCTCCCATTGGATGTGTAACCTGTGTGGGAGGGCGTTTCTTACCCTATCAGCTGTGGACTGGGCGTAATAGACCTAGTGCTAACCGAATGAGAGCTCCTAGACACGCCCAATGTTATACACACAGCCACAGAGTCACAGATCTGGGCTATTATATAGGAGATTAATATTAATAATATTTATTAATAATAATAATAATAATACTAAAGTGTTGTACATGGGAACAATCCTTGATATGTGTAAATTTTGTGTGTGAAACATGATGTTTCCAGGCCTGGGCTTGGAAATGCATTTTTTCTGGTTAATAGGAACCTTTAAAGGTTTTGTTTAAGTCCAATTTACTCCAGTCTCCTAAGAGTAATAAAAAGATTCACAAATATTCTTATTATCATTCATTTATAACGAGTCACAAAATCTGCAGAGATGTACAGTTTGGAAGAGGAATCATATCTTCTTAATTATTTAAGTTTTATACATATATTACTGATAAATAAGATCATGTATTGTACTTTATGCCCCGCAATGACAACTTTGTGAAAGTGCTTCAGTAAACAGTTAAATAAATTTCCACATAGGAAAATAATTTTACATCTCTAGTAGAAAAAAAGTAAAATACCTGTCAATGGGTGGGAAGTACAATGCATCACATTTTGGGTGCAAGACAACTCAACACTTTTCTACAGGTACACACTGTTGTTGTGGCAATGACTGGACTTCCGCGTTTATGACCTTCTGCACATGCACCGGATAACGCATGCACTGCGGAAGACACTGGGAGGGATCCAATTAGATTTTTCTCAGGTAACTGTTTGTTTAGAAGCCCATAAGCTTCTGTTAGGCAACACCATTTACAGATGGCATTACCTAAGAGATCTAAGCTCCAGAAAGTATGTCACTGGGGTATTACACTGGGGTCGGTGACACCTGGTGTGCCATATAGCCCCCCAGCACACAGAAGGATAAAAAGTGGATGTGGCCTCACATGAAGGATCGAGGAATTGCAGCATGCCCAAATTTTCATCATTCCAGCCTGGGACTTGTCCAGCATTACTGACTCCCAGCTCTTTCTCAGTGACAGGAGCTGCACAATAATGTCACAGTGTAGCTTCAGGTCACTGATGAGAAGCTGACATTTATTAGTGTAATGTCCTGTAAGGTTGACATCCAGTGCAATCAGCACCCTCCCGCATACCCCTAGTAACACAAGTGTTTAATGGATTTGGTTCTGCCAACTAGGATTGGTGTACTCAAGAGAAGTTGGCACGGAATCTAATGCACAATGGTTTTCAACAGGGACTCCTGCACATAGAGTTTGGCTTCACTGTGCTTGGTACCCAAGTCACAGCCCACTGTCTGGATTCTTATAGTGACAAGTTGGTAATCAACATAGCCTGGAGTGGTTCCTTTGGTGGAGTTAATTGATTCACAGGAACAGACTAAAGAAACCAACCAGTAGTTAAGAATGTAGTACCAAAAGAGCATGCAGAGAGAATTGTCAGCATTAGCTATTTGCTAGAACCATGGGGGTAATTCCAAGTTGATCGCAGCAGGAAATTTTTTAGCAGTTGGGCAAAACCTTGTGCACTGCAGGGGGGGCAGATGTAACATGTGCACGGAGAGTTAGATTTGGGTGGGTTATTTTATTTCTGTGCAGGGCAAATACTGGCTGCTTTATTTTTACACTGCAAATTAGATTGCAGATTGAACACACCACACCCAAATCTAACTCTCTCTGCACAGGTTATATCTGCCTCCCCTGCAGTGCACATGGTGTTGCCCAATTGCTAACAGAATTCCTGCTGCGATCAACTTGGAATTACCCCCCATGTTCCACAGGTGCAGTGCCAACTGAGCAGACAGAGAGAATAGTCAAGAACAGTCCAGATCAGTAATGGATATCAGAATATCAAAACAGTATGCCGGAGGAGGGGAGCTGGACATCAGGATTTGAAGTCTAAAACTCTATTAGTGATACTGACTGCAAGAGTGCTATACATACAGAAGGCTGAGCCACTTGAATTTGGTACCCGTCTAATCAGCAATCTACAATTACTAACAGCCAGTGAAGCTGTGCACCTACTCTATATAGAGATCAGTGGAACCTAGCAGTGCAAGAAACATCAAAGTTGAGTGCCGATTAAAGAAGTGGAGTCAAGGGCCAGCTTAACAAATGCATACAGCAGATGTTAATGCAGACATTTACTACTGCGAAGTCACCCCATTCACCCTCTGGTCCTTATTCTCCACATTCTCAAGGTCCTCCTGTTTTAGCTACAACACTTCTTAAGATTCTTTCATCTACTCCAAATCAATATGCATTGCCTTTTCTATATTAGATGCCTATGGCTCCAGTACCATATGCTTCAGGTCTTCCTTCTGCGTACATTGTCATGCTAAGTTCTCTGTGGAAATATAATAAATCAAAACATTAATTTATCGTATTCTAAGCGTTACATCACATCCTTTTTAAAAAGATTCTTTTATAAAGCCAATATTATTGAAATATGTAAATCTGAATATTATAAAATAAGATAAACTATATACCCATAAATAGGCTTACTATACTATAACTTTAAACTAGGACAAACATGAATTACATAGGTTCTTTAAATGCAGGATTGAAGCCAGCAAGCTACAGAGCCTGTGTAAGTTATAAGTGTCCCCTTTAAAAGGGGTAGTCTGGAACATACACCAATTAGCCCTAACATTTAATCCATCTGCCGAACAGTGGCGTAACTACTGCCCCCGCAGTCCTCGCGGTGGCTTGGGGGCGAGGGGCTGCGGGGGCACCACTGATTTACAGCAGACTGACATGCGGACGAGCGTCCGCATGTCAGTCTGCAGTCTCCTTCCCTCCGCCGCTTGTTGGAGGGACACGGAGGGCACACAGCGCGCCTCCCTGTGTCCCTCCTGCTGCATCATCTCCGGCGGCCGCGGGTCTAATAGGGGGAAGTGCCGTCCGTGAGCTCTAATTGGCTCACGAACCGGCACTTCCCCCTAATAGACCCGCGGCCGCCGGAGATGATGCAGCAGGAGGGACACAGGAGAGGCGAGCTGTGCCGTCCGTGTCCCTCCAAAAAGCGACGAGGGGGGGGGGGGGGGGGGTAAATATCTGGCAATGGGGGCATATATGGCACTGGGGGGGGGGGGAGGAATATCTGGCACTGGTGCATTTCTGCCACTGGGGGGAATATCTGGCACTGGGGGCATATCTGGCACTGGGGGAATATCTGGCACTGGGGGGGGGGGGATATCTGGCACTGGGGCATATATGGCACTGGGGGGGAATATCTGGCACTGGGGGCATATATGGCACTGGGGGGGATATCTGGCACTGGGGGCATATATGGCACGGGGGGAATATCTGGCACTGGGGGCATATATGGCACTGGGGGGGATATATGGCACTGGGGGGGGGGGATATCTGGCACTGGGGCATATATGGCACTGGGGGGAATATCGCACTGGGGGGAATATCTGGCACTGGGGCATATATAGCACTGGGGGGGAATATCTGGCACTGGGGGGGATATCTGGCACTGGGGGCATATATGGCACGGGGGGAATATCTGGCACTGGGGGGGAATATCTGGCACTGGGGGCATATATGGCACGGGGGGAATATCTGGCACTGGGGGGGAATATCTGGCACTGGGGGCATATATGGCACTGGGGGCATATTTGGCACTGGGGGGAATATATGGCACTGGGGGCATATCTGGCACTGGGGGCATATGTGGCACTGGGGGGGAATATTTGGCACTGGGGGCATATGTGGCACTGGGGGGGTATATGTGTACCTGGCACATGGGGGGGGACTATATTTGGCACTGGGGCATGTAAGTACCTGGCACCGTGGGGGAATATCTGGCACTGGGGACATATGTGGCACTGGGAGCACAGCCCTAGCAACAAGGACTACCTCTTAGCAACGAGCATGACACCCAGTGCATGAAACACCTGGCAACGAGCATGACACCCAGTGCATGAAACACCTGGCAACGAGCATGACACCCAGTGCATGAAACCCCTGGCAACGAGCATGACACCCTGAGCATGAAAACCCCTGGCACCGTGCATGGAACCAAGAGCATGAAACCCCTGGCAACGAGCATGACACCCAGTGCATGAAACCCCTGACAACGAGCAGGTAATTGAAAAGTAATTAGAAGCCTTACTGTAGGACTTAATGTGTAATGGGCATTACGGTGTGTGGAATAATGTATCACGGACATTGCGGTGTGTGTCATAATGTGTCACAGGCATTACGGTGTATGGTATACTATATCGCGGGCATTGTGATATGTGGTATAATGTCTCAGGGTCATTGCAGTGTGTGGCATAATGTATCACGGACATTGCGGTGTGTGTCATAATGTGTCAGGCATTACGGTGTGTGGTATACTATATCACGGGCATTGTGGTATGTGGTATAATGTCTCAGGGTCATTGCAGTGTGGCATAATACATAACGGGCATTGCGATGTGTGGCATAGGGTATAACGGGCAGGGCATTGCGGTATGTGTCACAGGCATTACGGTGTATGGTATACTATATCACGGGCATTGTGGTATAATGTCTCAAGGTCATTGCAGTGTGTGGCATAATGTGTCACAGGCATTGTATGTGCTATAATGTATCGGGCATTGCAGTGTGTGGCATAATGTATCACGGACATTGCGGTGTGTGTCATAATGTGTCACAGACATTGTATGTGCTATAATGTATCAGGGGCATTGCAGTGTGTAGCATAATGTATAACGGGCATTGCGATTCCTGTCATAATGTGTCACAGACATTACGGTGTGTGGCATAATGTGTCGGGGGCATTACAGTGTGTGCATATTGTGTCGTGCATTATTGTGTGCGGCATAATGTCTAAGGGCCATTGCAGTATGTGGCATAATGTATACTGGGCATTACTATAAGGAGGAAAAATGACAAATAATGTAAGGGGCATGAATCAGGATTATTTTTCTTTCCTGTGGTGGCCAACGTATGGGCGTGCAGGTTGCAAAACTGGGGTATAAGGTAGTCTTTTCCTGCAATGTCACGCCCCTTTATGCGAAACCACGCCCACTCCAACAAAACCACGCCCCTTTTTGGCTCCTGTGGCTGGCCGGGAGATCCTCTTCGCTGCCCGGGTCGCAGCGGCTGCGTGTGACATCATGCAACCACCGCGGCCTGCCCCCCCAACAGTCCGCCCATACCTGCGTTGGCCAGACTGCACCCCCTAAACGGCGGCTTAACGCCGCCGTCCAGCCCCCTCCTGCCCATCGACTGCCTCTGCCTGTCAATAAGGCAGAGACGATCGCTGCAATATAACAGCCGTCGCCCGCCCAGCATGCGCAGATCTGACCCGATCACTGCGATAAACTGCAGCGAACGATCAGGTCGGAATGACCCCCATGGTTTTGCCCAACTGCTAACAAATTTGCTGCTGCGATCAACTCTGCATTACCCCCCATTGTGTAGGTCCTCCTCTTGCCACCAAAATAGCTCTGACTCATCGAGGCATGTAAGTCACAAAACCTACTGTATGAAGGTGTCCTGTGGTACCTGGAACAATGTTAACAGAAGATCCTTAAGTCCTGAAGGTTGCAAGGTTGGGGCTCCCATGATATGGACTTGTTTTTCCAGAACATACCACAGATTCTTTATTGGGGATGCGGTCAAGATCCCGCAAGACGGAATCCTGGTGGTCGAAATACCGACACCGGAATCCCGACCGGCACAATCCTGACATATTCTCCCTCCGTGGGCGTCCACGACACCCATAAAGGGAGAATAAAATAGTGTGCCGAGCGTAGCGAGGCACCGTGCCCGCAGCGTGGTAAGAGCAGCGAGCCTGCAAGGGGCTGCGTTCCGCTCGCCACCCCTGTCGGGATTCTGCTGGTCGGGATTCCGGTGTCGGTATTTTCGACCGCCGGGATCCCGTCCAGCGGGATTTTGTACTGATCTTCTTGATTGGATTTAGATCTGGGGAACTTGAAGGCCAAGTCAACACCTTGAACTTTGTATCATGTTCATAAAACCCTTTCTGAAGAATTTTGCAATGTGTCAGGGAGCATTTTCCTGCTGAAAGGGGTCACTACCATCAGGGAATAATGTTCCCATGGAGGGGTGAACTGTACTTGGTCTGCAACAATGTTTAGGTGGTTGCTATGTGTCAAAGTCACACTCACATGAATGACAAGACACAATGATTCCAAGCAGTACACTGCCCATACCATCACACTTCCTCCTCTGGCTTGCCTTTTACTGTACATAGTGCATCCTGGTTACACCACTTCCCCAGGTAAATGACGCACATAGACCTGGCCTTCCACTTAATGCAAAACAAAATGTGATTCATCCGACTAGGCATCCTTCCTCCATAGCTTCATGGTCCAGCTCTGATGTTCACATGCCCATTGGTAGTGGACAAGGTTCATCATACAGATGTAGCCACGCTCATCGTGGCTACATCTTATCATGATCGCGCCTTTTTAAGCGTTACCATGTTGATTTCTATGGTGAGTGCACATCTTAGATGTGCACATGCCCCATTCGCATGAATGGGAACGGCAAATGCTGCAGTTAGGTGCAGACACACCTACCCACACCGAGGGTACTCGTTTAGCGTGGATGACCACTTGTCCTTCCTTGGGACATTTTTGGTAGGCATCAACAATGGCATACCAGAAGCACCCCACAAGACCTGTCATTTTTGGAAATGTGCTGACTCATTATCTAGCCAGCACATTTTGGCGCTTTTCAGAGTACATTAGCTTAGATACTTATGCTTACCCTTTTTCCTGCTGCCAATACCTCAACTTCAAGAACTGAATGTTCACTGGCTACCTAATATATCCCATCCCTTGACAGGTGCCATTGTAACAAGATTTTCAATGTTATTTACCTAAACTGTCAGTGGTTTTAATAATTCGACTGATCGGTGTAAGTAAGAATGTAAATTAATGTGTACATTTTTTCATGTTATAGTACTTTTTACATGAGTAATAATTCCTATTGGTATTACACTACTGTTAATCTTACACACACCTCACTAGTTTCCTCCTCATATCATTGACAAGGCATGTTATTTTATGGTAAAACTGATTGTAATATTTTGAATATATTATATTAATTTTTCATTATGAGCCAACATACAGTAATATTGTGTGACATTGTAATGTACACTATACATGGAAAAGCATCATACTGTAAGCATAACAAAAAAAGATTGTCAGAAACGCACAGCCTACATTTACAGTTACTTTCGTACGGGCAATTTTATATAAAAAATATTTTTCAGGAGCTATCCAAATTACTGTTGGAAACCTTCTCTCTTATCGTTTACCTACAGAATTAAATGAATTTACATTACAATAGATACTGTAGCAGCAAAAGCAGGGAGACGTGAGAAATTCAACTAATTAAGTACTCTAAGCGAAAGAATATGGGGCTATAATAAAATTGAAATTCCAAGGAGCGCGACATGATTGTTAAAGTAATGCCTACAGTAATTCAGGATGTAAATATACAGATGTGACCTCATATACTGTTGCGTAATGACTTATCGGACGATTTTCCCTTCAAAACTGTACATATAGTTTTTAACTTAATTTTTTTTAATTTAATATAGTTTAAAAAGTATTTTTTTAAATATTTAAATATTATGCATATCTGCAGAACAGATCTACTCCTCAGAAACTGGAGGACACAGTAGCGCGGTCGCATGTTATCTGACCATGCCAGTAAAGTGGTTAATTTGCGTAAAAAAGCGCACCAAGGGGGTCATTCCGACCCGATCGCTCGCTGCAGTTTGTTGCAGCGCAGCGATCGGGCCGGAACTGTGCATGCGCCGGTGCCGCAGTGCGCCGGCGCATGGCAGCTGTCATTGCCTCTGAGACAGAGGCGGTTGCTGGGTGGGAGGGGGCTGGATGGCGGCGTTAAGCCGCCATTTAGGGGGCACGGTCCGGCCAATGCAGGCGTGGCCGGACCGTGGGGGGGGGGGGTTGCGGCAGCTGCGTGATGTCTCACGCAGCCGCTGTGGCCAGTGGCAGTGACAATCAACTCCCGGCCAGCCACAGGAGCTGCGCTGGCCAGGAGTTACTCCGCAAATACAAAAGCATCGCCGCTGTGCGATGCTTTTGTATTTGTGCGGGGGAGGGGGCGGACTGACATGCAGGGCGGACTAGTGCTGGGTGTCCCCCCCCCCCGCATGTCAGGAAAGATGATCGTAACTGTGCAAAATTTAGCATAGCTATGATCAACTCGGAATGACCCCCCAAGTGTCCGGCGACTCATCCATGCTGAGCATATTGGTCTCTCAAAATGGATTATTCACATGTATAAAAATTACTGGAAGTGACAAAATACTGTGCTAAATTACACTGGTCAATGCAATATGCAGCATTTGTATATATGTGTGTGAATCAGTACGACTCTGATACAAAGTGCTGCGATTCAGTGGCTACAGCTTTTTCTCACATCAAGTTCAGGTGAAATTTGTGACATTGGATGTATTTAAGACAAGTTCCTCTGCAGTTAAAGTTGTAGCACATCCAGGGCTGTTTCTAGCCAATTTGGCTCCCAGTGCGAGATTTAAAAATGCGCCCCCATGACATAAAAAAATGTGCCCCCCCACACACACACACCTAGATAAAAAAAAAACTTGCACGCAAACCCGGCAAGGGGGCGTGTCCTCATCTAAATGGGTGTGGCCTCATTTAAATGGGCATGGTCTCGTCTGAAAAGACTACCTCACAATCCAGTTTTTGACCCTGCTCCAACAGATCACGACCACCACAGGAAAAAAAAATTCTACCATATTAAGCCCCACACAGTAATGCCCCCTGCACCATATTATGCCACACACCACAATGCCCTTGATACATTAAATCCCCACACTACGGTAGGCAAGAGTCCCCATTTCACACATTACGGCAGGTGTCCCCATTTTACACATTGAGAGAGATAGAGAGAGAGAGAGAATACTTACAGAGGCGATTACCGCTCTTCGGCCCGCCTCACCAGTCGCTCCTCGCGCCGGCCTTTCCCTCTTCCTAACTTGGATCCCCCTCCGTACTCCGCTCGTGGGGGGGGGGAGTTTCGCAGAGTGACGGGGTTGCGTTGTGACGTAACGACGCAACCGCGTCATTCGTGAAACTCCGCCCCCCGAGCGGGTTACTCGGGGAGAAATAGGAAGGGGAAGCAGGGAGCCATAGTTAGTGCCGCGGGGGGCGCCCAGTATACTTACTAGAGATGAGCGCCGGAAATTTTTCGGGTTTTGTGTTTTGGTTTTGGGTTCGGTTCCGCGGCCGTGTTTTGGGTTCGACCGCGTTTTGGCAAAACCTAACCGAATTTTTATTGTCGGATTCGGGTGTGTTTTGGATTCGGGTGTTTTTTTCCAAAAAACCTAAAAAACAGCTTAAATCATAGAATTTGGGGGTCATTTTGATCCCAAAGTATTATTAACCTCAAAAACCATCATTTCCACTCATTTTCAGTCTATTCTGAATACCTCACACCTCACAATATTATTTTTAGTCCTAAAATTTGCACCGAGGTCGCTGGATGACTAAGCTAAGCGACCCTAGTGGCCGACACAAACACCTGGCCCATCTAGGAGTGGCACTGCAGTGTCACGCAGGATGTCCCTTCCAAAAAACCCTCCCCAAACAGCACATGACGCAAAGAAAAAAAGAGGCGCAATGAGGTAGCTGTGTGAGTAAGATAAGCGACCCTAGTGGCCGACACAAACACCGGGCCCATCTAGGAGTGTCACTGCAGTGTCACGCAGGATGTCCCTTCCAAAAAACCCTCCCCAAACAGCACATGACGCAAAGAAAAAAAGAGGCGCAATGAGGTAGCTGTGTGAGTAAGATAAGCGACCCTAGTGGCCGACACAAACACCGGGCCCATCTAGGAGTGGCACTGCAGTGTCACGCAGGATGTCCCTTCCAAAAAACCCTCCCCAAACAGCACATGACGCAAAGAAAAAAAGAGGCGCAATGAGGTAGCTGTGTGAGTAAGATAAGCGACCCTAGTGGCCGACACAAACACCGGGCCCATCTAGGAGTGGCACTGCAGTGTCACGCAGGATGTCCCTTCCAAAAAACCCTCCCCAAACAGCACATGACGCAAAGAAAAAAAGAGGTGCAATGAGGTAGCTGTGTGAGTAAGATAAGCGACCCTAGTGGCCGACACAAACACCGGGCCCATCTAGGAGTGTCACTGCAGTGTCACGCAGTATGCCCCTTCCAAAAAATCCTCCCCAAACAGCACATGACGCAAAGAAAAATTAAAGAAAAAAGAGGTGCAAGATGGAATTGTCCTTGGGCCCTCCCACCCACCCTTATGTTGTATAAACAGGACATGCACACTTTAACCAACCCATCATTTCAGTGACAGGGTCTGCCACACGACTGTGACTGATATGACGGGTTGGTTTGGACCCCCACCAAAAAAGAAGCAATTAATCTCTCCTTGCACAAACTGGCTCTACAGAGGCAAGATGTCCACCTCATCATCATCCTCCGATATATCACCGTGTACATCCCCCTCCTCACAGATTATCAATTCGTCCCCACTGGAATCCACCATCTCAGCTCCCTGTGTACTTTGTGGAGGCAATTGCTGCTGGTCAATGTCTCCACGGAGGAATTGATTATAATTCATTTTAATGAACATCATCTTCTCCACATTTTCTGGATGTAACCTCGTACGCCGATTGCTGACAAGGTGAGCGGCGGCACTAAACACTCTTTCGGAGTACACACTTGTGGGAGGGCAACTTAGGTAGAATAAAGCCAGTTTGTGCAAGGGCCTCCAAATTGCCTCTTTTTCCTGCCAGTATAAGTACGGACTGTGTGACGTGCCTACTTGGATGCGGTCACTCATATAATCCTCCACCATTCTTTCAATGTTGAGAGAATCATATGCAGTGACAGTAGACGACATGTCCGTAATCGTTGTCAGGTCCTTCAGTCCGGACCAGATGTCAGCATCAGCAGTCGCTCCAGACTGCCCTGCATCACCGCCAGCGGGTGGGCTCGGAATTCTGATCCTTTTTCTCGCACCCCCAGTTGCGGGAGAATGTGAAGGAGGAGATGTGGACAGGTCGCGTTCCGCTTGACTTGACAATTTTGTCACCAGCAGGTCTTTGAACCCCAGCAGACTTGTGTCTGCCGGAAAGAGAGATACAAGGTAGGTTTTAAATCTAGGATCGAGCACGGTGGCCAAAATGTAGTGCTCTGATTTCAACAGATTGACCACCCGTGAATCCTTGTTAAGCGAATTAAGGGCTCCATCCACAAGTCCCACATGCCTAGCGGAATCGCTCCGTGTTAGCTCCTCCTTCAATGTCTCCAGCTTCTTCTGCAAAAGCCTGATGAGGGGAATGACCTGACTCAGGCTGGCAGTGTCTGAACTGACTTCACGTGTGGCAAGTTCAAAGGGCATCAGAACCTTGCACAACGTTGAAATCATTCTCCACTGCGCTTGAGACAGGTGCATTCCACCTCCTATATCGTGCTCAATTGTATAGGCTTGAATGGCCTTTTGCTGCTCCTCCAACCTCTGAAGCATATAGAGGGTTGAATTCCACCTCGTTACCACTTCTTGCTTCAGATGATGGCAGGGCAGGTTCAGTAGTTTTTGGTGGTGCTCCAGTCTTCTGTACGTGGTGCCTGTACGCCGAAAGTGTCCCGCAATTCTTCTGGCCACCGACAGCATCTCTTGCACGCCCCTGTCGTTTTTTAAAAAATTCTGCACCACCAAATTCAAGGTATGTGCAAAACATGGGACGTGCTGGAATTTGCCCATATTTAATGCACACACAATATTGCTGGCGTTGTCCGATGCCACAAATCCACAGGAGAGTCCAATTGGGGTAAGCCATTCCGCGATGATCTTCCTCAGTTGCCGTAAGAGGTTTTCAGCTGTGTGCGTATTCTGGAAACCGGTGATACAAAGCGTAGCCTGCCTAGGAAAGAGTTGGCGTTTGCGAGATGCTGCTACTGGTGCCGCCGCTGCTGTTCTTGCGGCGGGAGTCCATACATCTACCCAGTGGGCTGTCACAGTCATATAGTCCTGACCCTGCCCTGCTCCACTTGTCCACATGTCCGTGGTTAAGTGGACATTGGGTACAACTGCATTTTTTAGGACACTTGTGAGTCTTTTTCTGACGTCCGTGTACATTCTCGGTATCGCCTGCCTAGAGAAGTGGAACCTAGATGGTATTTGGTAACGGGGGCACACTGCCTCAATAAATTGTCTAGTTCCCTGTGAACTAACGGCGGATACCGGACGCACAACTAACACCAACATAGTTGTCAAGGCCTCAGTTATCCGCTTTGCAGCAGGATGACTGCTGTGATATTTCATCTTCCTCGCAAAGGACTGTTGAACAGTCAATTGCTTACTGGAAGTAGTACAAGTGGGCTTACGACTTCCCCTCTGGGATGACCATCGACTCCCAGCAGCAACAACAGCAGCGCCAGCAGCAGTAGGCGTTACACGCAAGGATGCATCGGAGGAATCCCAGACAGGAGAGGACTCGTCAGAATTGCCAGTGACATGGCCTGCAGGACTATTGGCATTCCTGGGGAAGGAGGAAATTGACACTGAGGGAGTTGGTGGGGTGGTTTTCGTGAGCTTGGTTACAAGAGGAAGGGATTTACTGGTCAGTGGACTGCTTCCGCTGTCGCCCAAAGTTTTTGAACTTGTCACTGACTTATTATGAATGCGCTGCAGGTGACGTATAAGGGAGGATGTTCCGAGGTGGTTAACGTCCTTACCCCTACGTATTACAGCTTGACAAAGGCAACACACGGCTTGACACCTGTTGTCCGCATTTCTGTTGAAATACTTCCACACCGAAGAGCTGATTTTTTTTGGTATTTTCACCAGGCATGTCAGTGGCCATATTCCTCCCACGGACAACAGGTGTCTCCCCGGGTGCCTGACTTAAACAAACCACCTCACCATCAGAATCCTCCTGGTCAATTTCCTCCCCAGCGCCAGCAACACCCATATCCTCCTCATCCTGGTGTACTTCAACACTGACATCTTCAATCTGACTATCAGGAACTGGACTGCGGGTGCTCCTTCCAGCACTTGCAGGGGGCGTGCAAATGGTGGAAGGCGCATGCTCTTCACGTCCAGTGTTGGGAAGGTCAGGCATCGCAACCGACACAATTGGACTCTCCTTGTGGATTTGTGATTTCGAAGAACGCACAGTTCTTTGCGGTGCTTTTGCCAGCTTGAGTCTTTTCAGTTTTCTAGCGAGAGGCTGAGTGCTTCCATCCTCATGTGAAGCTGAACCACTAGCCATGAACATAGGCCAGGGCCTCAGCTGTTCCTTGCCACTCCGTGTGGTAAATGGCATATTGGCAAGTTTACGCTTCTCCTCCGACAATTTTATTTTAGGTTTTGGAGTCCTTTTTTTACTGATATTTGGTGTTTTGGATTTGACATGCTCTGTACTATGACATTGGGCATCGGCCTTGGCAGACGACGTTGCTGGCATTTCATCGTCTCGGCCATGACTAGTGGCAGCAGCTTCAGCACGAGGTGGAAGTGGATCTTGATCTTTCCCTAATTTTGGAACCTCAACATTTTTGTTCTCCATATTTTAATAGGCACAACTAAAAGGCACCTCAGGTAAACAATGGAGATGGATGGATACTAGTATATAATTATGGATGGACTGCCGAGTGCCGACACAGAGGTAGCTACAGCCGTGGACTACCGTACTGTACTGTGTCTGCTGCTAATATAGACTGGTTGATAATGAGATGTAGTATGTATAAAGAAGAAAAAAAAAAAACCACGGGTAGGTGGTATACAATTATGGATGGACTGCCGAGTGCCGACACAGAGGTAGCTACAGCCGTGGACTACCGTACTGTACTGTGTCTGCTGCTAATATAGACTGGTTGATAATGAGATGTAGTATGTATAAAGAAGAAAGAAAAAAAAAACCACGGGTAGGTGGTATACAATTATGGATGGACTGCCGAGTGCCGACACAGAGGTAGCTACAGCCGTGGACTACCGTACTGTACTGTGTCTGCTGCTAATATAGACTGGATGATAATGAGATGTAGTATGTATAAAGAAGAAAGAAAAAAAAAACCACGGGTAGGTGGTATACAATTATGGATGGACTGCCGAGTGCCGACACAGAGGTAGCTACAGCCGTGGACTACCGTACTGTACTGTGTCTGCTGCTAATATAGACTGGATGATAATGAGATGTAGTATGTATAAAGAAGAAAGAAAAAAAAACCACGGGTAGGTGGTATACAATTATGGATGGACTGCCGAGTGCCGACACAGAGGTAGCTACAGCCGTGAACTACCGTACTGTGTCTGCTGCTAATATAGACTGGTTGATAATGAGATGTAGTATGTATAAAGAAGAAAGAAAAAAAAAACCACGGGTAGGTGGTATACAATTATGGATGGACTGCCGAGTGCCGACACAGAGGTAGCTACAGCCGTGGACTACCGTACTGTACTGTGTCTGCTGCTAATATAGACTGGTTGATAATGAGATGTAGTATGTATAAAGAAGAAAGAAGAAAAAAACCACGGGTAGGTGGTATACAATTATGGATGGACTGCCGAGTGCCGACACAGAGATAGCTACAGCCGTGGACTACCGTACTGTACGGTGTCTGCTGCTAATATAGACTGGATGATAATGAGATGTAGTATGTATAAAGAAGAAAGAAAAAAAAAACCACGGGTAGGTGGTATACAATTATGGATGGACTGCCGAGTGCCGACACAGAGGTAGCTACAGCCGTGGACTACCGTACTGTACTGTGTCTGCTGCTAATATAGACTGGATGATAATGAGATGTAGTATGTATAAAGAAGAAAGAAAAAAAAAACCACGGGTAGGTGGTATACAATTATGGATGGACTGCCGAGTGCCGACACAGAGGTAGCTACAGCCGTGGACTACCGTACTGTACTGTGTCTGCTCCTAATATAGACTGGATGATAATGAGATGTAGTATGTATAAAGAAGAAAGAAAAAAAAAACCACGGGTAGGTGGTATACAATTATGGATGGACTGCCGAGTGCCGACACAGAGGTAGCTACAGCCGTGAACTACCGTACTGTGTCTGCTGCTAGTAGACTGGATGATAAATAATGATATAAAAAATATATATATATCACTACTGCAGCCGGACAGGTATATATTATATAATGACGGACCTGCTGGAGTGGACACTGTCTGTCAGCAGAATGAGTTTTTTAATTTTTATAGAATAAAAAAACACCACACAAGTCACACGACGAGTGTACTTTTTCAGGCAGACATTCAATCACAATATACTATACTGGTGGTCAGTGTGGTCAGGTCACTGGTCACAGTGGTCAGTGGTCAGTCACACTGGCAGTGGCACTCTGGCAGCAAAAGTGTGCACTGTTTAATATGTACTCCTGGCTCCTGCTATAACCTATAACTGCTCCCCAGTCTCCCCCACAATTAAGCTGTGTGAGCACAGTCAGATATTATACATAGATGATGCAGCACACTGGGCTGAGCACAGATATGGTATGTGAGTGTGACTGAGTCACTGTGTATCGTTTTTTTCAGGCAGAGAACAAGAACAGAACGGATTATTAAATAATAATAAATTATAAAACTGCACTGGTGGTCAGGTCACTGGTCATCAGTCACTAGTATAACTCCTCCTAAGCTCCAGTAAGTAAATGAAGTGTCTCACTCTCACTCTCCTATCTATTTTAATTTCTAAACGGAGAGGACGCCACCCACGTCCTCTCCCTATCAATCTCAATGCACGTGTGAAAATGGCCGCGACGCGCGGCTCCTTATATAGAATCCGAGTCTCGCGATAGAATCCGAGCCTCGCGAGAATCCGACAGCGTGATGATGACGTTCGGGCGCGCTCGGGTTAACCGAGCAAGGCGGGAAGATCCGAGTCGCTCGGACCCGTGTAAAAAAACATGAAGTTCGGGCGGGTTCGGATTCAGAGAAACCGAACCCGCTCATCTCTAATACTTACTGTATATTAGTGATGTGCGCTGACCCCTATGTTTTGGTTTTGGATCTGTATTAACTTTGTGTTTCAATTTTGTTTTTTGCCAAAACCACCCTCATATGTTTTTGTTTTGGTTTCAGATATGAAATGTTTTTATAAAATTGATATAAAAACAGCTAAAATCACATAATTTGGAAAAAAAAATGTTCCCTACAGTATTATTAACATCAATTACATTAATTTCCAGTCACTTCTAGTCAGGTTTGACCACGTCAAAGCTCACAATATTGTTTTCATCCAGTTTAGTCCAAAGGCTGCAGCGAACTTGTTGGTTACTGAATGACAGAGCAGCGACACTTGCACACGGCAGTTGATAGCACAGCAATGAAACATTGCCACACAGCAGTGTGTTTCGCTACAGCCTTGCTGTGTATAGCAGTGTGCTGTGGTAGGACTGTGATGCGAGCACAGCGTGACAGGCTGTGTTTGTTCACAATGGTGCTAACTACTATTACACTCAATGGGAGGCGTGAGCATGCGTATGCGGCTGCCATTGAAGTGAATGTTTATGAACAGTGTGCTGCGGTACGCACACATTGCAGCAACACTGTAAGAGGACACATCTTCACACAATATTTATTCATCCCCAGTCAGGGCCAGTTACGGGGCTTATGGCGCCCCGGGCGGCATTAGGGGGCGTGGCTTTGTACAGGGGACGTGGTCATTTACGCCCCCTGTACAGACTGAAATGATGTGCGGTGCGCGATGACGTCATCGCGCACCGCACAGCAAAGGTCCTCTCCACGAAGGGAAACTAGAAGCGTAGCGTCTAGTTCCCTTCGTGGAGAGGACCTTTGCTGTGCGGTGCGCGATGACGTCATCGCGCACCGCACAGAAAAGGACCTCTCCACGAAGGGAAACTAGACGCGTACGCGTCTAGTTTCCCTTCCCAGCGGCAGCGGCCAGCGGCAGCAGGGGGCAGCGGGCAGCGGGGGGCACACAGCAGCAGCGGATCTTGCCCTGGTGCGGCGCCCTCCGGAAGGCGGCGCCCCGGGCAAAAGTCCTGCTTGCCCGTGGCAAGATCCGCTACTGTCCCCAGTGTGATCCTCACTGTGAGGAATTTTTTTTCACTTTCTCTAATGAGAAGCTGTGGTTTAATGGGGAGGTTCGTGCCCTGCTCAAAGCTAGGTACAGAGCCTTCAAAGTTGATGATCAGGCTGCACTGAGACTTGCCAGGTCCCACCTGCGTTATGGTATTAAAAGAGCAAAAGTCAGCTATTAAAAAATGATTGAAGTTCTTAGCAGTCTGAATAGGAATCCTAGAGGCTTATAGCAACTGATATATGAAGTGACTGGGTACAAAGCTAAAAGAACCGATTATGGGGAGGTTAGTGACTCACTATTGGATGATTTAAATTAATTTTATTGTAGATTTGATGAGATAATAGACTGCCCCAGTTGCCACAGATCCCTCGTGAGGGGGAAACGCCCTTGTTGCTTGAGGGAAGCATTGTGCGAAATTGCTTGCGCATGGTAAACCCAGGCAAATCAGTTGGATCTGATGGCATTCAAGGGAGGGTCCTTCATGGATGTGTGGATCAACTGAGCAGAATAATAACAATTTTATTTAACCTGTCACTTTTGTTTTGTATAGTGCCAGTGAGTTTTAAAGTGACCAGTATTGTTCCAATCACCAAGAAAGGATTAGTAAACTGTTTTAATTATTATTGGCCGATAGCATTGACATCACTTATGATGAAATGCCTTGAAAGGCTTGTACAGAGCCATTATCAAATCTTTTTCCCCAGCTGAGTTTGACCCATTCCAATTTGCTTCTAGACTAAATTGTTGCACTGATGATGCAATTATTACAATGTTGCATTCTACCTTGTCCCATTTGGAAACGAGGAATGCTTATGTTAGGATTTTATATGTCGGTTCTAGTTCGGCTTTTAACACAGTGACCCCTATGTCATTGATGGATAAATTATTTGTGTTAAGCCTTGATGGTTTCACTTGTAATTGGATTTTAGAATTCCTGACAAACAGGCCCCAGGTGGTTAAAGTGGGTGGTACCAGGTCTGGGGATGTGTTGACAAGTACAGGTGTACCTCAGGGCTGTGATCTCAGCCCTTTTCTATATTCGATGTTTACCCACGATTATGTGTTGGAGGATGCATTGTAAAAAAAGTGATTAAATTTGCAGACGACATTGCTGTAGTGGGGTTAATTAATGATTATGATGAGACCACTTACAGGATGAAAGTCGAGAAATGAGTTGTTTGGAGCACTGAAATATACTTATTTTTAAATGGTGGGAAGAACAAAGGATCTAATTGTAGATTTTAGAAGAGGGTTATCGCAGAAACCACTGTATCAGCGAACAAGCCGTTTAAATGGTTTTATCCTTTTGTTTTCTGGGCATACAGGTCTCGTATTGTTTGACATGGTCTACGCACTTGGAATTGATAATTAAAAAAGCTCAGCAATAACTTTTTTTCTTGCGACACTAAAGAGCTGCAGGAGTTAGTGTGCAGACCATGTTAAACTTCTACAGGTGCTCGATTGAGATTATCCTAATTTATGGACTAGTTACATGGTATGGCAGCTGCACTGCCAATGATTGGAGTGCTTTAGAGCAGATTAGAAGGAGCACTAGGAAAATCATTGGCATGCCGTTTCCGACCTTTGTGAGCGTTATAGTCTCAGGGGCTTAAAGAAAGCTAGAAGTATTATATCAGAACGTGGCCATCCTTTTAACAAGTTTTTTGTCAAACTCCAGTCCCAAAAGAGATTTTGAGCCATGCTAGCACGCAGAAGTCACTTTAGAAATAGCTTTGTCCCATCTGCAGTACGGATGCTAAAAATGTGTGAGTGTATTATTTTATGAGTTTTTTTAGAGATGTGCGTAAGGCACTTTTTAATGTTTTGTGTTTTGGTTTTGGATCTGGATCCCCGCTCGTGTTTTGGATCTTGATTGGTTTTGCCAAAACCACTCTTTGGGTTCTGGTTTTGGTTTTGGATCTGGATAATTTTTGGGGGGAAAAACAAAAAAAGATAAAATCACTGAATTTTGGAGTAATTTTGATCCTACGGTATTATTAACCTCAATAGCATTAATTTCCACTTATTTGCAGTCTATTCTGAACACCTCACAATATTGTTTTTAGGCCAAAAAATTGCACAGAGGTTGACTTTGCAAAGCAACACAAGTGTGTGGCACAAACACCTGGCCCATCTAGGATTGGCACTGCAGTGGCAGACAGGATGGCACTTTTAGAAACTAGGCCCCAAACAACACATGATGCAAAGAAAAAAAGAGGTGCCCTGAGGTTGCTGGATGACTAAGCTAAGCGAAACAAGTGTGTGGTACAAACACCTGGCCTGTCTAGGAGTGGCACTGCAGTGTCAGGCAGGATGGCACTTTTTAAAACTAGGCCCCAAATAGCACATCATGAAAGAAGAAAAAGAGGTGCAATGAGGTAGCTGGATGACTAAGCTAAGCGGCACAAACACCTGGCCCATCTAGGAGTGGCACTGCAGTGTCAGACAGGATGGAACTTTTAAAAATTTGTCTCCAAACAGCACATCCTGCAAAGAAGAAAAATAGGTGCAATGAGGTAGCTGGATGACTGAGCTAAGCAACACAAGTGTGCGGCACAAACACTTGGCCCATCTAGGAGTGACACTGCAGTGTCAGACAGGATGCAATTTTAAAAACTAGGCCCCAAACAGCACATGATGCAAAGAAAAAAAGAGATGCACTGAGGTAGCTGAATGACTTTGCAAAGTGACACAAGTGTGCGGCACAAACACCTGGCCCATCTAGGAGTGGCACTGCAGTGGCAGACAGGATGGCACTTTAAAAACTAGGCCCCAAACAGCACATCATGCAAAGAAGAAAAAGAGGTGCACTGAGGTAGCTGGATAACTAAGCTAAGTGACACAAGTGTGCGGCACAAACAACTGGCCCATTTAGGAGTGGCACTGCAGTGTCAGACAGGATGGAACTTTTAAAAACTAGACCCCAAAAAGCACATGATGCAAAAAATAAAAAAATAGGTGCACCGAGGTAACTGAATGACTAAGCTAAGTGACACAAGTGTGCGGCAAAAACACCTGGACCATCTAGGAGTGACACGTAGTGGCTGAATGTCAATAGTGAGCAGCAATTTTTTGGGCCACCAACAGCATCTCCGGCATGCCCCTGTCATTTTTAAAAAAATTCTGCACCACCAAATTAATTGTATGTACAAAACATGGAATGTACTGGAATTTGTCCAGATGTAATGCAAGCACAAAATTGGTGGTGTTGTCCAATATCACAAATCTGCAAGGAGAGTCTAAGTGGGGTAAGCCATTGTGCGATGATTTCCCTCAGTTTCCGTAAGAGGTTGTCAGTGGTGTGCCTCTTATGGAAACTGATGATACACATTGTAGCCTGCATAGGAACGAGCTGGCATTTGTGAGATGCTGCTACTGGTCCCACTGCTGTTGTTTCTGCAGGAGGCAAAATATCTGTCCAGTGGCTTTCACAGTCATATAGTCCTTAGTTTGCCCTGCTCCGCTTGTCCACATGTCCGTGGTTAAGTGGACACTGGGTACAACTGCATTTTTCAGGACAATGAAGACACTTTTCTTAATGTCCCTGTACAGTCCAGGAATTGCTTTTTTAGTGAAGTGGAATCTAGATGGGATTTGGTACCGGGGACACACTACCTCCATCAACTGTCTAAATCCTGCCACACTAATGGCAGATACCGGAAGCACATCTAACACCAACATAGCTGTCAAGGCCTCAGTTATCCGATTTGCAACAGGATGACTGCTGTCATATTTCATCTTCCTCGCAAAGAACTGTTGGATAGTTAATTGCTTAGTTGCAGTAGTACAAGTGGTCTTCCAACTTCCCCTCTGGGATGATGATCAACTCCCAGCAGCAACAACAGCAGCGGCAGCAGCGGCAGTAGAAGAAAGTGGTTATTTATCTTTCCTAATTTTAGCCTCCAAATTTTTGTTCTCCATTATTTTTCTGGCGTTTTATAACAATA
Source organism: Pseudophryne corroboree (assembly GCF_028390025.1). NCBI lineage: Eukaryota > Metazoa > Chordata > Amphibia > Anura > Myobatrachidae > Pseudophryne > Pseudophryne corroboree. The sequence continues at coordinate 326,000,691 of NC_086451.1, forward strand.
TGCGGCACAGGAGAGCATAACCCTACACCCCACATGGCAAACCCTGTAAAAATTATTTGGATTAAATATTAATAACCCCTTTATTTGGAGAAAATAATATACAGCAAAGGATTGCACCACTGAATTTATATGGCAGCACCACTTGACTGAACTTATACAGCAGTACCCCTGGACTTTTACGGCAGTACACCTGGACTTATACGGCAGAACCACTGGACTGGACTTATACAGCAGTACCCCTGGATTTATACGGCAGTACCCCTGGATTTATACGGCAGCACCACTGGACTGGGCTTATATGGCAGTACCCTTGGACTTATACTGCAGTGCCCCTGGACTTACTGTATATGGCAGCACCACTGTACTTATATGGCAGTATCACTGGACTGGACGTATACGGCAGTACCCCTGGACTTATACGGATGTACCCCTGGACTTATATGGCAGCACCAGTGGACTGGACTTAAACGGCAGTACCCCTGGACTTATACAGCAGCACCAGTGGACTGGACTTATACGGCAGTACCGCTGGACGTTATGGCAACACCACTGGACTGGACTTATATGGCAGTACCCCTGTACTTATACATCATAACCCCTGGACTTATACAGCAGCACCACTGGACTGGACTTATATGGCAGTACCCCAGGACTTTTATGGTAGCACCACTGGAATGGACTTATACGGCAGTACCCCATGACTTATACAGCAGCACCACTGGACTAATATGGCAGCACCACTGTTCTGGATTTATATGGCAGCACCACTGGACTGGACTTATATGGCAGCACCACTGGACTTATGGCAGCACAGGACACCAACACTGTGACTGGACTGATGCAGCACAAGACACCACCACTGGACTGATGCAGCATCACTGGACTTATGGCAGCACAGGACACCACCACTGGACTTATAGCAACACAGGACACCACCACTGGACTGATGCAGCACAACACAGCACCACTGCCCTGGACTGGACTTATATAGCAGAACTGGACTTATGGCAACACAGGACACTGCCACTGGACTTATGGCAGCACATGACACCACCACTGAACTGATGCAGCACATCACAGCACCACTGCACTGGACTGGACTTATACGGCAGCACCACTGTACTGGATTGATATGGCAGCATCACTGGACTGGACTGATACAGCAGCACAACTGGACTTATGGCAGCACAGGACACCACCACTGGACTGATGCAGCACAACACAACACCACTGAACTAAACTGGACTTATATAGCAGCGTTGGACTTATGGCAGCACAGGACACCACCACTGGACTTATGGCAGCATAGTACACCACCACTGGACTGATGCAGCACAACACAGCATCACTGGACTCAGGACTGGACTTATACAACAGCACTGGACATAAGGCAGCAGAGGACACCACCACTGTGTCTGGACTGATGCAGCACAAGACACCACCACTGGACTGATGCAGCACAACTGGACTTATGGCAGCTCATGACATCACCACTGGACTTATGGCAGCACAGGACACCACCAATGAACTTATATGGCAGCACCACTGGACTGGACTTATACTGCAGTACCCCTGGACTTGTACGGTAGTAACCCTGGACTTATATGGCAGCACCATTGGACCAGACTTATTATGCTGTACCCCTGGACTTTTACGGCAGAACCCTTGGACATATTTGGCAGTACCCCTGGACTTTTATGGAAGCACCACTAGACTGGACTTATACAGCAGTACAAAAAGGAAAAAGAGTTATGAGTGCGCTGTCAGTGGCAGCACGTATAGGGGGGGTTGGCCCTTCGTGGAAATAAAGCAATAATATAGAAATGTATACTGGCGCCGCTGTAAAACCAATAAGGGACATTGGTATATTAAGGTAAAAAGTCACATCATTTTAATAAACATATAAAATACTATAATTAAAATATCTCGGACATATACGGCAGTACCACTGAACTGGACTTATATGGCAGTACCCATGGACTTATATGGCAGTACTCCTGGACCTATATGGCAGAAACCCTGGACTTATATGGCAGCACCACTGGACTGGACTTATACTGCAGTACCCATAGACTTATGCGGCAGTACCCCTGGACTTATACGGCCGCACCACTGGACTTTACTTATGTGGCAGTACCACTGGACTGGACTTATATGGAATTACCACTGGACTAGACTTATACAGCAGTACACCCTGGACTTATACTGCAACACCACTGGATTTATACTGCAGCACCACTGGACTGGACTTATATGGCAGTACCACTGGACTGGACTTATACAGCAGTACCCCTGGACTTATACGGCAGTACCACTGTACTGGACATATATGGCAGTACCCCTGCATTTATATGGCAGAACCCCTGGAATTATACTGCAGAACCACTGTACTTATACGGCAGCACCACTGGACTGGACTTATACTGAACTTCCCCTAAACTTATGCAGCAGTACCCCTGGACTTATACGGCAGCACCACTTAACTGGACTTATACAGCTGTACCACTGGACTGGACTTATATGGCAGTGCCCCTGGACTTATACATCCATACCCCTGGACTTATATGTCAGCACCACTGGACTGCACTTAAATGGCAGTACCACTGGATTGTACTTATATGGCAGTCCTGCTGGACTGGACTTATACGGCAGTACCCCAGGAATTTTATGGCAGCACCACTGGACTGGACTTATGCAGCAGTACACCCTGGACTTATACTGCAACACCACTGGATTTATACGGCAGCACCACTGGACTGGACTTATATGGCAGTACCACTGGACTGGATTTATACCAAAGTATTTCTGGAAATTTATGGCAGCACTACTGTACTGGACTTTCATGGCAGTACCCTATGACTTATACGGCAGCACCACTGGACTTATATCGCAGTATCACTGGACTTATATGGCAGTACCCCTGGACTTATATGGCAGAACCCCTGGACTTATATGGCAGCACCACTGGACTGGACTTATACTGCAAAACCCCTAGACTTATGCATCAGTACCCCTGGACTTATACGGCAGCACCACTGGACTGGACTTATACTGAACTTCCCCTAAACTTATGCGGCAGTACCCCTGGACTTATATGGCAGCACCACTTAACTGGACTTATACGGCTGTACCACTGGACTGGACTTATATGGCAGTGCCCCTGGACTTATACATCCATACCCCTGGACTTATATGGCAGAACCCCTGGACTTATATGGCAGCACCACTGGACTGGACTTATACTGCAAAACCCCTAGACTTATGCATCAGTACATCTGGACTTATACAGCAGCACCACTGGACTGGATTTATATGGCAGTACCCCTGGACTTATACGGCTGCACCATTGGACTGGACTTATGTGGCAGTACCACTGGACTGGATTTATATGGCAGTACCACTTGACTGGACTTATATGGCAGTACCCCTGGACTTATACGGTAGTATCACTGGACTGGACTTATACAGTAGTACCCCTGGACTTATACGGCAGCAGCACTGGACTGTACTTATACTGCAGTACCCCTAGACTTACAGTATGCGGCAGTTCCCCTGGACTTATACAGCAGCATCACTTAACTGGACTTATACGGCAGTACCACTGGACTTATACTGCAGTACCACTGTACTGGACTTATATGGAAGTACACAAAAAAACAGAACATAAAGCGCTTAGTGGTCACGTATGAAATGAGTAGGTCTCTGCAATCCACATATTAAATGATTAAAGAATTTAATACAACAAAAGAATTAGAAGAACAAAATACTACACATTTAAAATGTAACTGAAGATACAATAAAATTGCTGCTTAAAGTCCTGCTCCCAAATGGAAATGTTAATCTGAATCAGATAGAGTTCAAATGACCTGTTCCTTTTGAATAGTCCCTTTTGATCCCATATGGACCTATAAAGTAATATGCAACCGTGAATAATTACCACTGATGTATTCAAGGCATTTTAAGTGGTTCAGCGTCCCGCAGAATGGAAGTCCCTTGATGTAGATTGTGGAAAAGTTGCCACGGTTTCGTGGAGATCCCTCCAGCACGGTCCAAAGGGTGATGAAATGTGGGGACTTGGTCCAGGTCTTTGTTTCTTCTAATTGTGAAGGCTGTTATTTTACCCTCTGTGCCTCTGCTCCCTTGGATCTACAATTAGAAGAAACAAAGACCTGGACCAAGTCCCCACATTTCATCACCCTTTGGACCGTGCTGGAGGGATCTCCACGAAACCATGGCAACTTTTCCACAATCTACATCAAGGGACTGCCATTCTGCGGGACACTGAACTGCTTAAAACGCCTTGAATACATCAGTGGTAATTATTCACGGTTGCATATTACTATATATGTATATGATCAGTGAGATCCATGCAGGTCTTCATTGTGTCTAGTATTTAAAGTGTTAAAGGTAAAAAAAAATTGTGTGAGGTCCCCTTCCTAAGCATTACCAGCCTCGGGCTCTTTGAGCCGGTCCTGGTTGTTAAAATACAGGGGGAAAATGCACAGGGGTTCCCTTATATTTATAAAACCATCACCGGGCTCTGCGTCCGGTCCTGGTACTAAAAATATGGGGGACAAAAGATGTTGGGGTCCCCCACATTTTTAAAACCAGCACAGGCTCCACTAGCCATAGAGATAATGCCACAGCCGGGGGACACTTTTATATAGGTACCTGCGGCCGTGGCATTACCCCCCCCAACCAGTTACCTTTGGCTAGGGTTCCCTAGAGGAGTGGGGACCCCTTAAATCAAGGGCCCCCCCTCCAGGCACCCAAGGACCAGGGGTGAAGCCTGAGGCTGTCCCTCCCATCCCTGGGTTGTGGATGGGGGGCTGATAACCTTTGTTTGTGTAAAATAAAGAATATTGTTTTTTGTCATAGAAATACAAGTCCCAGCAAGCATCCTCCGCAAGCTGGAACTTGGAGAACCACAAGTACCAGCATGCAGGGAAATAATGGGCCCACTGGTGCCTGTAGTTCTACAACAACAAAAATACCCAAATAAAAACTAAACACACACACCTTAAAAGTATAATTTTATTCAAACACACTTACACACTCATACAAACTTATTTACCTACATAACACGCCGAGAATCACGTCCACTTGTCCAGTAGAATCCACCTGGTACCTATAAAGAATAAAATTATACTTACGAACCAGCCAGTGAAGCTCGGTCCTCTTCGTTCATGTACTGTAGTAATCCAAAGGGTAGAATAAAAAATAAAACGTAATCCCAGTCCACGCAACTAAACGGGTTCCAAGTGTACACATCTAACCCCTTTTCCCAAATGCTGTGACTTCCCGTGACTGCTGTCACTGGAGATCCCACCAGCCAATCAGGGAGTGCCACATCATGGTGCTTTGCTGATTGGCTGTGCGCTACTAGCCTGTCAATCAGGAGTAGCGCACCAGCTAGAATGGAGCTTAGCGTCGCTCCATTCTAGCCTATAATGGGAACTTAGCGGTCTGTGGTTACCCGCAAGGTTAATTGGGGTCACCCTTTTGTGTTCATCATTTTCTTCACACTTTTATAATTTGTCCCCACTGAAATCCACCATTACAGGTGCCTCTGTATTTTGTTTACATAATAGCCTGCTAAATTCTTCCTTGCAGAATTTGAAATTAATTTTGATGAACATCATTTTTTCCACATTTTGGGGTAGTAGCCTCCTAAGCCAATTGCTAACAAGGTTCCTGTCTGCACTGAAACTCTTTCTGAGTACACACTGGAGGGTGGGCAGCTTAAAAAAGCAATGACAGTTTGTACAAGGGCCAACAAATTGCCTTTTTTCCCTGCCAGTAGTGAAACATACTGTATGAAATGCCTATTTGGAAGCTATTATTAAAATAATCCTGCACCATTCTTCGGCTGATGACCATGTCAGATGGAGGCACAGTACAGGTGTCACAGTACTTGTGTTATGGATACAGCACAAGCGCTAAAAGACTTTAGTGCAACATCACCAGAACGTTCCTTTTGGGTTGGATGGAATGTTCTTTTTATCTGATGTTCTCCTTTGGTTCAGACCATTTAGGTATAGAGACTCCAACAGAGGTAGTATGGAATAAAACAGATATAATAAAAACCAATGTGTAGTAAGTTTTGTAAAAACCAAGGTAAGTATAAGTGCCTTTTTAAGAGGCTTTTTATTCTTCTAGGAGACTATACAGAATCCAAAGCGTACCCCACTCACACTTTAAGCGGGGATATATAAGCACATCAAGGTTTCTTTATAAGGATGGTGGCTTCTACCGTTTTCTATACACCCAGTGCAGATCTCAAGGGGTTCAACCAAGCAAAGCTGTGAATGATTTAGATGTAAGGAGTTGATGCGAACCCCAGTACTCACACTAGGAAGGCGGATATGAAGCTTATCAAGGTATCTTTATCTTCTTAAAGTGGAAGTAGCGGTCCTGATGTAGTGTATTTCAAATCACAGATCAGACCACGACAACTCCAAACAGGATAACATAAAAGAAATGGCAAAGAAAAAACCAATGTGTAGTTTGTTCTATTGACCCTATTGGAAGTTTGGTGAGGTGTGGCTTTAGTACCTCTGACTAACTAAAATGATTCCAAAGCGTACCCCACTCACACTTTGAACTGGGACCATAAGGCACATCAGGGTTTCTTTAAGGGTAAAGACTTTTGCCCCTTGTATTACACCCGGTGTTAGTCTAAAGCAATACAACCAATCAAAGGTGTGATGAACAATACAGATGCGTACCCAACACTCACACTCAGAAGGAAGGTGGAAAACCCATCAAGGTATCTTTCTCTCCTTAAGATAAACAAATGATTTATCAAAATATGGCGTACCCCAACTCACAGTTTGTGGTACTGAATGACTCCCGTAAAGGTATCTTTCAGGTTCCAAAATAGGGAAATAATATTTCCTGCTTGGGTCTAGTGGTTCTCCATTGCTTCCAAAAAAATTTGTAACTCCCACAACGAAAATGGAGGAAGGGGGTTACAATATTTATTCACAGTACATGGGAAACACGATGACGAGAAACATATAATATGAAAAAAACATATGCAGCCGCACATGAAACAATGGGATAAAAATGGCAAAGAGGAATTTTGGAAAACCACTTGCACAAAGATAGATAAAAATGCAAAGATAAAAAGAAAAGAAAATCCAGATGGTGGCAAGCTACTCACACTCCTGCTGTCAACATGTTTCAGCCCTCACAGGGCCTTTATCAAGACATGTTTCCCATGTACTGTGAATAAATATTGTAACCCCCTTCCTCCATTTTCGTTGTGGGAGTTACAAATTTTTTTGGAAGCAATGGAGAACCACTAGACCCAAGCAGGAAATATTATTTCCCTATTTTGGAACCTGAAAGATACCTTTACGGGAGTCATTCAGTACCACAAACTGTGAGTTGGGGTACGCCATATTTTGATAAATCATTTGTTTATCTTAAGGAGAGAAAGATACCTTGATGGGTTTTCCACCTTCCTTCTGAGTGTGAGTGTTGGGTACGCATCTGTATTGTTCATCACACCTTTGATTGGTTGTATTGCTTTAGACTAACACCGGGTGTAATACAAGGGGCAAAAGTCTTTACCCTTAAAGAAACCCTGATGTGCCTTATGGTCCCAGTTCAAAGTGTGAGTGGGGTACGCTTTGGAATCATTTTAGTTAGTATGAGGTACTTAAGCCACACCTCACCAAACTTCCAATAGGGTCAATAGAACAAACTACACATTGGTTTTTTCTTTGCCATTTCTTTTATGTTATCCTGTTTGGAGTTGTCGTGGTCTGATCTGTGATTTGAAGTACACTACATCAGGACCGCTACTTCCACTTTAAGAAGATAAAGATACCTTGATAAGCTTCATATCCGCCTTCCTAGTGTGAGTACTGGGGTACGCATCAACTCCTTACATCTAAATCATTCACAGCTTTGCTTGGTTGAACCCCTTGAGATCTGCACTGGGTGTATAGAAAACGGTAGAAGCCACCATCCTTATAAAGAAACCTTGATGTGCTTATATATCCCCGCTTAAAGTGTGAGTGGGGTACGCTTTGGATTCTGTATAGTCTCCTAGAAGAATAAAAAGCCTCTTAAAAAGGCACTTATACTTACCTTGGTTTTTACAAAACTTACTACACATTGGTTTTTATTATATCTGTTTTATTCCATACTACCTCTGTTGGAGTCTCTATACCTAAATGGTCTGAACCAAAGGAGAACATCAGATAAAAAGAACATTCCATCCAACCCAAAAGGAACGTTCTGGTGATGTTGCACTAAAGTCTTTTAGCGCTTGTGATGTATTGCAGTTTTCTAAATTCTGTTTTTTGTATGTATAGCTAAATGTGGTGACATTTATTTGAAATCTGTTGCATCTAAGCTGCTTGGCGCCAGTGAGGACTACTCCCTAAACACATTTATTGTGTTATGGATACACACTGGGGCATTGCCTGAGGAGTTTCAGTACTTGTGCTATGGATACACACTGGGGTATTGCCTAAGGCATCACTGTACTTCTGTTATGGATACACACTGTGGTATGGCCTGAGAGGATGTAGTTAAGTGACCGGTGGTCACAATACCTCCCCCTACATCCCGGCCCCTTAGAATCCCGACAGTCTGCATGCCAACTAACAGGGACTATTCCCACTTTTGGGTGTCCACGACACATATAGAGTGGGAATAGTTCATGTGGCGAGCCACTGAGCCCGCAGAGTGGTGAGCACAGCGATCCCTCAAGGGGCTTGTTGCGGTCTCCCACACTGCCCATTTCGATGCTGGTATCCTGGCATCGGTATGCTGACTAGCGGGCGGTCTCCTGACCACCGCTCACACATACCAAACCCAGCCTGAGGCATCACAGTAATTGTAGGAAATATTACACTGGGGTATGCCTGCATTATAACAGTAATGGAATAAATCTTACACTGCAGTATGGCCTGCAGCGTTCCAGTAACTTACTAGAATGCAGTTGTGTTTCTGCACCAATAAACAGTCAAACCAAAACTAATATTATTTTGCTGAAACCAACTTCTCAATATTCTAAGTGCTGGAATTGCCAGTTATACTTAGTTGGTGGTGCACCAGGGTACAGTAGAATCCTACTGGTAGTCAAAGTGCTAAGAAGAAGAAAGACCCTGTGTTGACGCACTCGTTACGAACAATACAGACTTAACTTTTAATTTAAAACATTTAAAATCCTTTTTTGTGGACAAAAGATACTCAAAACCCTGTATCCACCATACCATGTAGACTCCCATACTCATTACGTTTACATGTGCGTGGTAGACAGATCATCTAAATGTATAATTTTAATTGAGGCAAAAGTAGCCCAATATGCAGCAGGATGCTAATAAACCCTAAATTGGGGAATTGAAGTGCAGCACCCTCAAAAAATAATGTAAACTATATACTCTGTAAATTGGAAATTAGTTACAAATTTACAGCACAGACCAACAATTAAGAATAATAGTGGATATCAAATTTGAAAAAAGCTAGAAATGATTCAGGTGCACAACACAGCAGAGGGATATCCTCTATCCATATTCCCTCTGATATGTCTATTTAGCCAGCTGAATTTAGCATTTCTTTATCTGTCTCAGCCGATACTCTGATGCCTCACAGTATTACTCAGTGCTCAAATAGAAATAACCTTGAGAGTACTAGAAATTATGGTTTCATATGTTACTTTGGATGGAGGCACAGTACAGGTGTCACAGTACTTGTGTTATGGATACACACTGGGGCATTGCCTGAGGAGTTTCAGTACTTGTGCTATGGATACACACTGGGGTATTGCCTAAGGCATCACTGTACTTCTGTTATGGATACACACTGTGGTATGGCCTGAGAGGATGTAGTTAAGTGACCGGTGGTCACAATACCTCCCCCTACATCCCGGCCCCTTAGAATCCCGACAGTCTGCATGCCAACTAACAGGGACTATTCCCACTTTTGGGTGTCCACGACACATATAGAGTGGGAATAGTTCATGTGGCGAGCCACTGAGCCCGCAGAGTGGTGAGCACAGCGATCCCTCAAGGGGCTTGTTGCGGTCTCCCACACTGCCCATTTCGATGCTGGTATCCTGGCATCGGTATGCTGACTAGCGGGCGGTCTCCTGACCACCGCTCACGCATACCAAACCCAGCCTGAGGCATCACAGTAATTGTAGGAAATATTACACTGGGGTATGCCTGCATTATAACAGTAATGGAATAAATCTTACACTGCAGTATGGCCTGCAGCGTTCCAGTAACTTACTAGAATGCAGTTGTGTTTCTGCACCAATAAACAGTCAAACCAAAACTAATATTATTTTGCTGAAACCAACTTCTCAATATTCTAAGTGCTGGAATTGCCAGTTATACTTAGTTGGTGGTGCATCAGGGTACAGTAGAATCCTACTGGTAGTCAAAGTGCTAAGAAGAAGAAAGACCCTGTGTTGACGCACTCGTTACGAACAATACAGACTTAACTTTTAATTGAAAACATTTAAAATCCTTTTTTGTGGACAAAAGATACTCAAAACCCTGTATCCACCATACCATGTAGACTCCCATACTCATTACGTTTACATGTGCGTGGTAGACAGATCATCTAAATGTATAATTTTAATTGAGGCAAAAGTAGCCCAATATGCAGCAGGATGCTAATAAACCCTAAATTGGGGAATTGAAGTGCAGCACCCTCAAAAAATAATGTAAACTATATACTCTGTAAATTGGAAATTAGTTACAAATTTACAGCACAGACCAACAATTAAGAATAATAGTGGATATCAAATTTGAAAAAAGCTAGAAATGATTCAGGTGCACAACACAGCAGAGGGATATCCTCTATCCATATTCCCTCTGATATGTCTATTTAGCCAGCTGAATTTAGCATTTCTTTATCTGTCTCAGCCGATACTCTGATGCCTCACAGTATTACTCAGTGCTCAAATAGAAATAACCTTGAGAGTACTAGAAATTATGGTTTCATATGTTACTTTGGATGGAGGCACAGTACAGGTGTCACAGTACTTGTGTTATGGATACACACTGGGGCATTGCCTGAGGAGTTTCAGTACTTGTGCTATGGATACACACTGGGGTATTGCCTAAGGCATCACTGTACTTCTGTTATGGATACACACTGTGGTATGGCCTGAGAGGATGTAGTTAAGTGACCGGTGGTCACAATACCTCCCCCTACATCCCGGCCCCTTAGAATCCCGACAGTCTGCATGCCAACTAACAGGGACTATTCCCACTTTTGGGTGTCCACGACACATATAGAGTGGGAATAGTTCATGTGGCGAGCCACTGAGCCCGCAGAGTGGTGAGCACAGCGATCCCTCAAGGGGCTTGTTGCGGTCTCCCACACTGCCCATTTCGATGCTGGTATCCTGGCATCGGTATGCTGACTAGCGGGCGGTCTCCTGACCACCGCTCACGCATACCAAACCCAGCCTGAGGCATCACAGTAATTGTAGGAAATATTACACTGGGGTATGCCTGCATTATAACAGTAATGGAATAAATCTTACACTGCAGTATGGCCTGCAGCGTTCCAGTAACTTACTAGAATGCAGTTGTGTTTCTGCACCAATAAACAGTCAAACCAAAACTAATATTATTTTGCTGAAACCAACTTCTCAATATTCTAAGTGCTGGAATTGCCAGTTATACTTAGTTGGTGGTGCACCAGGGTACAGTAGAATCCTACTGGTAGTCAAAGTGCTAAGAAGAAGAAAGACCCTGTGTTGACGCACTCGTTACGAACAATACAGACTTAACTTTTAATTGAAAACATTTAAAATCCTTTTTTGTGGACAAAAGATACTCAAAACCCTGTATCCACCATACCATGTAGACTCCCATACTCATTACGTTTACATGTGCGTGGTAGACAGATCATCTAAATGTATAATTTTAATTGAGGCAAAAGTAGCCCAATATGCAGCAGGATGCTAATAAACCCTAAATTGGGGAATTGAAGTGCAGCACCCTCAAAAAATAATGTAAACTATATACTCTGTAAATTGGAAATTAGTTACAAATTTACAGCACAGACCAACAATTAAGAATAATAGTGGATATCAAATTTGAAAAAAGCTAGAAATGATTCAGGTGCACAACACAGCAGAGGGATATCCTCTATCCATATTCCCTCTGATATGTCTATTTAGCCAGCTGAATTTAGCATTTCTTTATCTGTCTCAGCCGATACTCTGATGCCTCACAGTATTACTCAGTGCTCAAATAGAAATAACCTTGAGAGTACTAGAAATTATGGTTTCATATGTTACTTTGGATGGAGGCACAGTACAGGTGTCACAGTACTTGTGTTATGGATACACACTGGGGCATTGCCTGAGGAGTTTCAGTACTTGTGCTATGGATACACACTGGGGTATTGCCTAAGGCATCACTGTACTTCTGTTATGGATACACACTGTGGTATGGCCTGAGAGGATGTAGTTAAGTGACCGGTGGTCACAATACCTCCCCCTACATCCCGGCCCCTTAGAATCCCGACAGTCTGCATGCCAACTAACAGGGACTATTCCCACTTTTGGGTGTCCACGACACATATAGAGTGGGAATAGTTCATGTGGCGAGCCACTGAGCCCGCAGAGTGGTGAGCACAGCGATCCCTCAAGGGGCTTGTTGCGGTCTCCCACACTGCCCATTTCGATGCTGGTATCCTGGCATCGGTATGCTGACTAGCGGGCGGTCTCCTGACCACCGCTCACGCATACCAAACCCAGCCTGAGGCATCACAGTAATTGTAGGAAATATTACACTGGGGTATGCCTGCATTATAACAGTAATGGAATAAATCTTACACTGCAGTATGGCCTGCAGCGTTCCAGTAACTTACTAGAATGCAGTTGTGTTTCTGCACCAATAAACAGTCAAACCAAAACTAATATTATTTTGCTGAAACCAACTTCTCAATATTCTAAGTGCTGGAATTGCCAGTTATACTTAGTTGGTGGTGCACCAGGGTACAGTAGAATCCTACTGGTAGTCAAAGTGCTAAGAAGAAGAAAGACCCTGTGTTGACGCACTCGTTACGAACAATACAGACTTAACTTTTAATTGAAAACATTTAAAATCCTTTTTTGTGGACAAAAGATACTCAAAACCCTGTATCCACCATACCATGTAGACTCCCATACTCATTACGTTTACATGTGCGTGGTAGACAGATCATCTAAATGTATAATTTTAATTGAGGCAAAAGTAGCCCAATATGCAGCAGGATGCTAATAAACCCTAAATTGGGGAATTGAAGTGCAGCACCCTCAAAAAATAATGTAAACTATATACTCTGTAAATTGGAAATGAGTTACAAATTTACAGCACAGACCAACAATTAAGAATAATAGTGGATATCAAATTTGAAAAAAGCTAGAAATGATTCAGGTGCACAACACAGCAGAGGGATATCCTCTATCCATATTCCCTCTGATATGTCTATTTAGCCAGCTGAATTTAGCATTTCTTTATCTGTCTCAGCCGATACTCTGATGCCTCACAGTATTACTCAGTGCTCAAATAGAAATAATCTTGAGAGTACTAGAAATTATGGTTTCATATGTTACTTTGTAACATTTTCAGCTGCACAAAATAATCTTGTTATTTTTCCTATGTAAACAGCATATCTTTTTCAAACTATACCATTTATCCATGTGTTAACTTTGTCTGTGGGATTCTTTTTAGCTGTGCAGCCTTTGTCTTACTTAGCATAAGTTACTTTTGTGTCAATGTTGCTAGAGTCAAAAGATACAAGTGTACTAGACAGCACAAAGGCATTCTGCTGTTTCAATTCTATTTGAGACATTCCAGTAACTGTATGATTGTGGTACACTGTGGTACAGGCTACAGTGTCACAGTACTTGTATGAAAATGACAGAGTGGTACAGCCTGCAGCATTACAGTAACTGCATGAAATATTACACTGGGGTATGGCCTGCAGTGTCACAGTGATAGTATAAATATTACACTGCAGCATCACAGTCATTGTATGAATATTACACTGTGGTATGACAAGCAGTGACACAGTACTTGTTATGTATACACTGTGTTACAGCCTACAGCGTCACATTACTTGTATGAATATTATACTGTGGTATGGCCTGCAGCATCACAGTAATTGTATGAAATATTACACTGGGGTACGACCTGCAGTGTCACAGTACATGTATGAATATTACACTGTGGTAAGGCCTGCAGCATCACAGTAATTGTATGAAATATATCACTGAGGTACGACCTGCAGCATCAAAGTACTTGTATGACTATTACACTGTAATATAGCCTGCAGTGTCACAGTACTTGTTATGTATACACAGAGGTATGACCTGCAGCGTTACATTACTTGTATATATATTACACTGTGGTACGGCCTGCAGCATCACAGTAATTTTATGAAATATTACACCTGGGATACGGCCTGCAGTGTCAAAGTACTTGTATAAACATTATACTGCAGTACTGACTGCAGCATCACAGTACTTGGTATGTATACACTGGGGTATGACCTGCAGCATCACAGTACATGTTTGAATATTACACTGCGGTACAGTGCAGCGTCACTGTACTTTAATGAATATTACACTGCGGTACAGCACAAGTAAAAAAAAAAATATTTTTTATTTTTTTTTACTTTTCTTGTACTGTATGAATATTACACTGTGGTATGGCCTGCAGCGTCACAGTAATTGTATGAAATATAACACTGCAATAACTTTTTAAAACTTTTCTTTACTTTTTCTTAACACTGGAGAAAAGCCCTGGGCGGACACAGCAGAGCCCCTCGATAGACACAGACAGCAGCAGACTCTGGATGGACACAGACAATAGCAGCATCTGTATGGGACACAGCAGACCATGGATGGTCACAGACAACAGCAGCCACTGGAAGGCACAGCTGCCCCTGGATTGATCCAGAAAACAGTACCTCCTGGAGGACACAGCAGCCTAACCCTGGATGGACACAAACAACAGCAGCCCCTGGAGGACATGGCTACCCCTGGATGGACACAGAACAGCCCTTGGATGGACACAACACAAGCTACTGGATGCACAGCCGCTGAATGAACAACACAGCACACAGTACCACCAATGGAGTGATATAGTGCAAATCACTAAGAACTTTATATGCAATCCAAAACATGCAAAATCCTTTTAGGTGACATAAAACTTTTTGTTCTGGTATGCCTAATTAGCCATAAAGATGTGCGTTTTTGCAGGGTAAAAGGAAGTGTATACACAGATTATGTGGAATGGGGTAGAATGAGGGCCTCTTTTGCTGACAGCAAGCTGTTACTAGTTTTGTAATCCCTTGAAAAAATCAGATTTTGTTTCTTTAAAATATATTATTAAAAATGTTACTTTTATTTAAATGAGTAGAGATTAAGAACTTTAGAGGACACAGTATTACACTCAAATTTTGATGATGTGTCTAGAACAGAATTTATAGGGATTCAGACATCTACTGTATAATTAATGGTTATCAGGTCTAAGAAAGTTTTAGAACAGCTTAAATACATTTTTGAAGGAATGGATATATTCTTTTTCATTAGATGATTTTTTTCTAAGCTTTACATTAGTTTTCTTCATGTCCAATTTCTTTTACAGATTACATTTTGTAAAGTTAATATTTGAATTTATAAGTCTTTGAATGTCTGAAATCAGTTGTCAGATTGAATTATCTTGTTCATTGAAAGTACAACATGCTCACATATGGATAATGCCATTTCAATTATTAATTTGTCTACTGTTATTGCAATCATTGGGAGGAAATAATTAAATTTTACTTGACATATGCTACATATAATGCTAATCATACTTTGAAAGAGAATATTTGACAGATGCATGTATAATCTTTACGTGCATTCCTAAAGTAGCTAAACCAATAACCAGCATGGCTGAAGTTGGGATTACAGTATTTGTGATAAACCTCAAATTTTGTATATTACCTAATGTAGTAACTGTATACTACTTTAACAACAATGAAGGTAAACTGTAATGTAGCTGTACAACTTAATAGAAACAAGAAAAGATTACCAAAAAATGTCAATTCTGCACTAAAAATCTAGTAACTAATAAGATACACCTTTCCAGTCATAGTCCAGTATACGCCAGGGTTTTGACTATAAAAATGATATAAAAAATATTCTACTCATTTTTATAGTGAAAACTCTGGAGTATAGTCGTCTATAACCGGTGAGGCACTGCCTCATCTACAGATGGAGCCACACTCATCCAGTGCGGCTCCATCAACGGCGTGCACTCCTGGCGTGAATAGGCGATCCGTCTGCCTAGTCCCGCCAGGAGTGCACAGAGATGTTCTCCCATTCTAGTGAATGGGGCCCATCTCTGTCACGGGAACATGTGCGCACCCAGATGGAGATGCTCTTGGCGTTAGGTGAGCCCGGACGGGTGTTCCCAGGCACAGATGGGCCATGGTTAGTGTGGCTCAATCTGTACCTACTTTATCCATACAACTGCCAGGAAAAACTGACCTTTTACAAGAGACGCACTGATGATGATGATGATGATGATGATGATGATGGTGATGCGTAAACTCAGCCCAACAGAATTAAAAAACAGACACCTCTACTGTGACTCAATCTGATATAGTAAACATCATTAGAGTGGTGGAGTATTACTTTACTGATAATGTACAAATTAACATTCACACATCTCTTTGGATACTAGAAGGAAAAAAAGGCAATTTGGAGCCCCTTGTACAAACTTGCTTTGGTGTAATTAAGCTGCGCACTCTCTATTGTGTACTAGGAAAGAGTTTTTAGCACAGCCGTGGACCTTGTGTGTAATCGGTGAAGGAGGCTTCTTCCAAATAATGTGGAAAAGTGGATGTTCATGAAAATAAACTACAAATTATATGAGGAAGCTCTGTGCTGCCAATAACAACAAACAGAGACATCTTCTTTACTGGTGGATTCCAGTGGGGATGAATTGATATTGTGTGATGATGATGATGATGATGATGATGATAATGATGATATTGACAACAGTGACAATGGTAGTAATGAGGATGATGATGACATGTTTCAAATCTGATGATGATTAACAACACTGTCAGCTGCATTGAACCCATTGGTAGCTTTGTTTAACCAAAACCACAAAGATGTTGTTTTTCTTTGTTGGTCCCAAACAAACCAAAAACAAAGGTGGCTGTCCCTGTCATTACAGTGCTTGGTTTGTAAAACTGTGAATGTCCTTTTTAATATACAGCATAAATGATGAGTAGGAGGGCCCAAGGACAGTTCCATCATGCACAATTTTTCATTATGGGCTGTACTTTATTGGGGCATATCTCTTGCTAGGCCACACATCACTAGCTCATGCTTCTTATCATCCTTTCTTCTGTGCTTGACAGGCAGTATATGTATACATTATAATAATAATTGTATCACAATGTATTTTCATATTACTATTATCTTTAATATTATCAATATTCATAATCATATTCGAGTAATGTCTTGATTGAATCTACTGTATTGTCCTGACTCTTGAAGCCTAGTATCTATCAATTTGGATTAGGCTGTGAATCTGCCTTGTATCTCATATTGTTCTGAGTCTTGAGGCGTACTAGCTATCAATGTAGACAAGGCTTTAACTCTGCATTGGTTTAATCTCTTGTATTGTCCTGACTCCTGAGACCTGTAATTTGCTGCTTGCATCAGTTTGTGATTAAATTAACTTGGAGTAACTTTTTTCAAGTCGCTTATTTTTGATGAAACAATGCTAATGATCCAGAAATGGATACTTGTTCATTAAACCTTTGTTCCATGTCTATATTTTACTTCTCCTTATAGTTATACATTTTAGCATAGGGGTGGGGAACTTTTAGCCCTCCAGCTGTTGTTGAACTACACATACCAGCATGCTTTGCTACAGTTTTGCTATTTGGCCATGCTAAAACTGTTGCAGGGCATGCTGGGATGTGTAGCTCAAAAACAGCTGGAGAGGGAAAGGTTCCCCATCCCTGTTTTAGAATAATGAATAAATGAATTAATCAACCAAAGCTTTACCTGACTAAAGCTACACAAGTACTCCATCTGTTTCCTTGTACTGACCTCTGGCCTGTGATCTGCATTAGAATGAAAACTCACGTTTTGATGTTTGTATTTTAAATGTTTGTTCAATTCTATTTTTTTCTATGAGTATCAAATAAATAAATTAATCAATCAATCAATCAATCAATCAATAAATGCTTTACCTGACTATCACTACATAAATACTGCATTTGTATTTCTCTGTATTGGCCTCGGATCTCTGGTCTAGTTTTTGATTAATGAAAACAAACTAAGTATGTGTGGTCTTGGGCTTTGATTAATTAAAACATCCTATAGGGTCATATAGATTATTAAACTTATATAGAAAAAATTGGGGATAACTCCAAAAAATATAGAAAATATCATTAAAATTACTTAACACCTCTACGTGCAATCATCTGCAGGTCCCAGTTAACACTTTGTACTATCCTAAGAGAGTGCATATTAAGTATCTATTTCTTAAAAAATGTTTAATCACAATTAAAATACATCCATAATAGTATCAACATATTAGTATAAACTTAATAGTATACACCCCTATAAATAAAAGTGTAGAAATTAGCTACAACAGAATTGTTAGCTTTGTAGCTAAAGAGGCTTATTATAGAATGTAAAAAAGGTCGAAAAAGCGCTGGTATATTGCTGATAATAAATTTTATTAAAACAAAATTGATATATTAAAAAAGGTTTATCATAGTAAACAATTACCGGACGACCGTAAATACAAAAATGATCCCTTAGAACATATACACTTATTTAAGCCTTATCACAAAAAAATTATAGTGACCTTGATAGAATGTAACCAATAACAGTTATCAAAATTCAAGTCACTATATCTATACGTACTATCCATAAAAAATTAGAAGTAACCAGCAAGAAATAGCTATTTCCAGAGATTGTACATATGGGGTATTGTTTTTCCAGTTGCACTGTATGTGCTGGTATTAATTTTGTAGCACTGCAAGGCTTAGCATTTGGAATTGAGAATCAGCATTCATATATTAAGTCACTTTGTTTGGAAATTGTCCCACTGATATTTGTATATAACTCAACAGTTGGGGGTGAGCAAATGAGTATATCAACAGGTAAAAAAATGTGTGTGTTACTGCTATCCTCCCGGTCACTGGTGCTTTTAACCATAGATAGTGGCCATATCCAGAGGTAGTTATAGATCTGTCCGTAGCAATCTCCTGTCCGCTGCTGCTCCCTCGCGGCAAAGACTCTCACTGGCTAGGTACAATTAGTACAATTTTATAATCAACTGTCTCTGCAGTGGAGCAATGATGAATTGCTCCAGCATTCACCATGAGTTAGAATGTTAATTATTGGGGGTCACCTGGCCCATGATAATTAACATGATAAAAATGCCCCTAAGTGAGACTAAACATGTCCTCTCTTGAGATCCCACTTAACCAAGTTTGACTGTATTATTAAGTTTATACTGATATGTTGAGAAGTGTATGATTGTTCTAGGTGTTCTACTCATTCTTCCCATGAGAGTTTCTGATTTTTATGGTTAAAAATATAAATGAGTGTTAAAAATTTGGTAAATCTACAGAGCTGTATATTTGAGATGTCTTAATCTAAATAAATATTAATCCATGGTTCTTGGCGTTACCCGAGGAGCACCCATAGCAGATACGGTAAAAAGTGACAGGACTATTTTTGCTGTTTAGTAAATTCTACACACTGGATGTGCAATCCAAATTTTGATCTGATTGTCCGTTTGGGATTTAGAGTTCATGCAATGCAAGCCACGCATCGGTAATGTTGTCATTATGTCAACCCCCTTTTCATACACTTAGGGGAGGTTTATTAAAACTCTAATTATGCAGTTTTTCTATTTCCCACCTACAGAATACCTATGTTAAATTTCATCTTCCTAACATATTGGGAAGTAAGAGAATTATACCCCTTTCAGACCCCCAGCTTCTAACATGGGTTTTTGCACATGAGCATGTATAACCCATGTTGCTGTGTGGTTTAAAAGGGCCCAGTTGGAATAATCCGGGTTGAGCGACCATGTATTCCAGCTCGGATAGCTATCAGGGTTGTACACATGTCCAACCCGACGCAATGTGCTGTGTGAAATGGAGCCGAGTCAATGCAACCTGTTTCCCGATTACTCTGTGCAGATGGTCAGCGCTTGGAGATCTTGTGATTTCCAAGCGCCGACCCCACCATAACACAGGTGAAGTCACCAACCAGGCAATATGCAGGCTTGTGGACATCGTCAAGTAATGGGCCTGAGGCGAGTCGCATCCTGGAAGCACCCGTGTCAGGCGGTCTGAATGAGGTATTAGTCATGAGTCAGTGAGTGAGTGAGTGAGTGTGTGAGTGAGTAAGTGAGAGAGTGAGTCAATGAGGGCTTTTGAACTTTTGTAGTTTACTAAATTCTACACAATGGAGGAGCAATTCAAATTTTGATCCGATTGTCCGTTTGGGTGTTATCATTCATGCTATGCAAGCCACATATCGGTAATTATGTCATTATGTCAACTCCCTTTTCATTCCCTTAGGAATGTTTATTAGAATTCTAATTACATACAGAAGTTTTCCTATTTCCCATCTAAAAGAATACCTACAGTATATTAAATTTCAGCTTCCAACCAGGGTGGTCATTCCGAGTTGTTCGCTCGCAAGCTGCTTTTAGCAGCATTGCACACGCTAAGCCGCCTACTGGGAGTGAATCTTAGCTTATCAAAATTGCGAACGAAAGATTCGCAATATTGCGAAAAGACTTCTCTGTGCAGTTTCTGAGTTGCTCGGGACTTACTCTTCCAGTGCGATCAGTTCAGTGCTTGTCGTTCCTGTTTTGACGTCACAAGCACACCCAGCGTTTGCCCAGACACTCCTCCGTTTCTCCAGCCACTCCCGTGTTTTTCCCAGAAACGGTAGCGTTTTTTCACACACTCCCATAAAACGGCCAGTTTCCGCCCAGAAACACCCACTTCCTGTCAAACACACTCCGATCTCCAGAACGAAGAAAAAACCTTGTAATGCCGTGAGTAAAATACCAATCTTGATAGCAAATTTACTTGGCGCAGTCGCAGTGCGAACATTGCGCATGCGCAGTTAGCGGAAAATCGCTGCGATGCGAAGAAAATTACCGAGCGAACAACTCGGAATGACCACCCATATTGGGAAGTAAGAGAATTAGTTATGAATCAGTCATCAGTCAGTGAATGAATGAGTGAGGGCTTTCGCATATATATATATATATATATATATATATATACAACAATAGAAGAATTGGTGCCAGGGGGTCGCATCAACTCCCACTATTCCAACTCCTATTTGGTTAATACTTTTTTTTTAAAATAATAACATGTTCCATCATAAAACATTTATTAAAAACATATTCAAATTAATACAGAGGAGATATATTATTCCACACTTTAAGATGTATGACTCTTACCGCTGAATACAAATGTTGAAGGATCACAACAATCTCCTCCTTCTCCTTATAGTTGGTTCGGAGATAGCTTCACAACACAGACAATCCAACGCATTTCGTCTTATACAAAATACTTCATCAGGGGTATCTCTCAAGCAGCTGAGAAGTACAGTAGTTTATACAAACAGTATAATGCGACAAAACTTGTTCATACATGCATGATGGAAACTTCAATATAACACCGAGGCTTTCTGATGAACAATCAGTGTGGCCTTGTGGTGAGATAACTTGTACAAAAATTCGGAAACCAAGGTACTGAAGGGTCACTTAGAAAGGAAACCTTCTATATATCTGCAGTGGACTGATTGTTCATCAGAAAGCCTTGGTGTTATATTGAAGTTTCCATCATGCATGTATGAACAAGTATTTTTTTATTATACTGTTTGTATAAACTACTGTACTTCTCAGCTGCTTGAGAGATACCCCTGATGAAGTATTTTGTATAAGACAAAACGCGTTGGGTTGTCTGTGTTGTGAAGCTATCTCCGAACCAACTATAAGGAGAAGGAGGAGATTGTTGTGATCCTTCAACATTTGTATTCAGCGGTAAGAGTCATACATCTTAAAGTGTGGAATAATATATCTCCTCTGTATTAATTTGAATATGTTTTTAATAAATGTTTTATGATGGAACATGTGATTATTTAAAAAAAAAATATTAACCAATTAGGGGTTGGAATAGTGGGAGTTGATGCGACCCCCTGGCGCCAATTCTTCTATTGTTGTATATTCCTTATTTCCAGTCCCTTCTAACAGGGGACTTAGTTGAATCAGGCTGCCTATACCAAATAGTTTACGTACGTATTTATTCAGGGTGACAGGTTTTACAAATTAGCGCAAAGGGAGAGTATTGGTTTGATATATATATATATAAACCTTGTAAGGAGTGCACTCACCAGACGAATCATGCAATGGGCAAAGGTTTTAATGTGGCATAAATATAATCATTCCACCGACGTTTCGGTCCTTACTAGACCTTTGTCAAGTTTCAAATGATACAAACACAGCTCACCCATATATAGCCAAAATATCAATCACAGTGTGACATATAAAACCCGGTACAAACCACAATTAACAAATCACGACCACAACACATACATACATATAACATAGATAGACCCCGTCATATTATTACGGGATCGAGTCACCTCATCCATACCGTTTATTCACTTACATCTGTCAGCTAAGCTTGTTCCCGCCACCACCAACTGCCTCAGGTTACCTGCATGCTGGCGGAATCAAAGTCACAAAAGCAGTGTATGGAACGCAACCACGTGTGCAGGACACGTGGTTCGATCCTCCAGTAATGTAATACATTGTCATGGATACCGGATGTGAGAACGGCGCATCAGCGTTCCGTTACTAGGCGACCACTGCTTCCATAGACAGTATCATCTATCCGCATAGACAAATAAATAGAATTCCACATCTGATAAATACCTTAACTTATATCTATATATATTTAAAGATATGAAAGGGTCTTATCATATATGGGTAAAAACGGTTCAGGAATTCATCACAGACCATGCACCTATGTATACATATGCAGACATCTCCATAATGTACATATAAACATCACTATGGATAGTGTATAAGGAAAGTAATCACCGATCGGAACACATCAGAACCCAGCAATAATAAAAATGAAAAAATAAAAAATACAGAATACAAAATACAGCCACCAATATCAGGTACCAAATATCCTGAAAAATACCTATGTACGTATATCACAGAAAAATACTTAAATGTACTGAATCATTCAAACCCTTAGGGCAAACAGTCTCCAATCTGTGGATCCAATATGCTTCACAGCGTAGCAGGATCTTCGCTCGATCACCACCTCTAGATAGTGGTGGTATTCTGTCTATCACCATATAACGTAAAGCTGTCAGTTGATGCTTATGTTGCACAAAATGTCGTGCAACCGGCTTGTCAGACCCTCCAGTCTTTAATGCCAATCTAACGTTGGAACGATGATTGGAGATCCATTCCCGAAAAGATCTTATTGTCTTACCCACATAGACTAGTGAGCAGGGACATATCAGTATATAGATAACATAATCTGACGTTCACGTCAATCGATGTTGTATTAATATCCATCTACCATCATGTGGGTGCGGGAAAGAGTTGCCAGTGAGCATACCTCTGCATGCTGTGCAGTTTGGGCACTTATAGCATCCCAGCTTATTTGTAGGTAGCCAGCCTTCCATCTCCTTACCCACAGATTGGTCCGGATGCATAAGCATATTCCGTAAATTTGGTCCCCGTCGATACGCTATCAGAGGTTGCTTGGGAAGAGCATCTTTAAGGGCATTGTCTGTTGCTACAATCCCCCAATTCTTCTTAATTGCAGACCTTGTAGCAAAACTACCAGTATCATAGGTAGTGAGGAACACAAACGGACTTCCAACTTTACTTGAATTCTTTATGCCACATTTTTAGCTACCTTCTGCTTTATGTAAACATCGTTCAACCACATCAGGGTGGTATCCTCTATCAAGGATCCGATGCTGCATTTCTAGTAATTGATCCTTCATAATCTGATAGTCTGAATTGTTCCTCATGACTCTAATGAACTTGGAAATAGGTAGATTTTCCTTTAGTGGTTTTGGATGGTAGCTGCTGTAATGTAACAATGTGTTCCGATTGGTGTCCTTCTTATACAACTTAAATCCATAACCCCTGTCGGTGGCAAACACAGTCACGTCCAAAAAATTAATACTCCTTGGATCACAATCCATCGTGAAACGAATTGGTTTATCTAAATGGTTAAGATGCATCACCATACTCTCTAAAGTAGCTCTATCTCCAGACCATAATAGAAATATATCATCTATATACCGTCTATAGTAACCGATACTACCCCCAAACATTGGGAGTATATGTTGTTGTTCGTACTCATCCATATATAAATTTGCATATGCCGGGGCTATATTACTCCCCATCGCAGTCCCGGATGTCTGGAGGTAGTATCGGTCACCAAATTTAAAGTAATTACACAATAGTGTCATCTCAAGTAATTCAAGCATAAATTCAATGGGTGGATGCTGATGGTAATTATTTAACAGTGGTCTCTTAACCGCGGCCATACCCGATTGATGGAGTATGGCCGTGTACAGTGAAGACACATCCATCGTAACCAATAAGACATTTTTAGTGTCAACTGCAACAGACTTTAGCTCATTAGTATCCTTGATGTAACTTTTTATTTGTTTCACCCATGGCTGGATATATGTGTCAAGGTATCATGCAACCTGTTGGAATAATGATCCCCGGACAGAAATGATTGGAAAGAGTGAGTCAGTGAGGACTTTTGCATTTTTGTAGTTTACTAAATTCTACACAATGGAGAAGCAATTCAAATTTTGATCCGATTGTCCGTTTGGGTGTTATCATTCATGCTATGCAAGCCACATATCGGTAATTATGTCATTATGTCAACTTCCTTTTCATTCCCTTAGGAATGTTAATTAGAATTCTAATCACATACAGAAGTTTTCCTATTTCCCATCTAAAAGAATACCTACAGTATATTAAATGTCAGCTTCCTACCATATTGGGAAGTAAGAGAATTAGTGAGGAGTCAGTCATCAGTCAGTGAATGAATAAGTGAGTGAGTGAGTGAGTGAGGGCTTTCACATATATATATATATATATATATATATATATATGTGGACTAAAAAGATTGCCCGGCACTCCCACACATGCTCCAACCACTGTAGTGCTCACTCGGTGCAATAACAGGTACCAGGGAAAATGAGCCGCACTCACAGACTCAGTAAAACACTATTCACCGGCAAGGACAAAAAGTCAAAAGACCAGGGTATGGATACAGACCCTGGTCTTGTGACTTTTTGTCCACACCAGTAAAAAGTGTTTTACTAAGTCTGTGAGTACAGCTCATTTCCCCTGGTTCATATATATATATATATATATATATATATATATACTTTAATTGTGATTATGAAATATATCAATTGTATACACTCTCTTTGGATAGTGCTGGTAAGAATACGGCTGTAATGGAGGATGTTTTTACAACTGTGCTCAATTAGTATACTCATTTATTCATTACCAAGGTCAACAAAAACAGGAGTAGTAAATTCAAACCGATGTGGCTTATTAAGATAAAGAAACAAATGGATAAAAAGAGGCGTGCTTTCAAAGCATTTAAGTCTGACGGGAAGGCGTAATCATTCAAGTTCTACAAGCAATGTAACAAAAAATGCCAAAATGTAATCAGAGCAGCTAAAATAGAAAACAAAAAACAAATCGCAAAAGAGAGTAAAACAAACACCAAAAGTTCTTTAAGTGTATAAATGGTAAAAGTTAAAAAAAGGAGAATATTGGATCATTAAGGGTCGAGTTGGATGTCTTGATTAATGATGAAAGACAAAAAGCAGTTATTGAATAAATTATTTTTATCAGTATTCACAAGAGTGGACCGGTTGATGAGAGTAGAGCACAACATAAGCTATAATAATGACCGGCTGCTAAGTATTTAGTTAAACAATGAAGTAGTCCAGGATAGACTAAGAAATTTAGATAAATAAATCTACTGGGCCAGATGGACTTCACCCCAGGGTTCATATGGAACTTAACTCAGAACTATCAAGACCCCTATATTTGATTTTTAGTGAGTCAATTACATCAGGAATGATACCAAAGGACTGGGGTATAGCAGAGGTGGTCCTACTATTTAAAAAGGGAATTATAACTCATCCCAGTAACTGTAGACCGGTAAGTTTGACATCAATAGTGAGGAAACTACTGGAAGGTGTATTAAGGGATACAATACAAGAGTGTTAGGCCTCTACTGCACACTCAGCGCAATAACCATATGTATATGTATACGTATTAAGGGATAGCATACTAAAGTACTTGGATACCTCCAAGGTTATTACTAGGAATCAGCTTGGTTTTATGACAGACAGGTCATGTCAAACTAACTTAATAAGCTTCTTCAAGAAAGTGAGTGACAATATTGATCAGGGTAAAGCAGTGGATGTGGTCTTTTTGGACTTTGCTAAGGCCTTTGACAAAGTCCCACATAAGAGACTAATTCTCAAATAAAGAGAGCTTGCGGTAGGAAACACTATTTTTACTTGGGTGAGTAATTGGCTGTACAACAGGGAACAATGAGTGGTGATTAAAGGGATGTTGGCTGAATGGGCCTCGGTGCTTGGTGGAATACCGTAGGGCTCTGTGCTCGGGCCACTGCTGTTTAACATATTCATTAATGACCT
The DNA here is from genome assembly GCF_028390025.1 of Pseudophryne corroboree. Lineage (NCBI taxonomy): Eukaryota > Metazoa > Chordata > Amphibia > Anura > Myobatrachidae > Pseudophryne > Pseudophryne corroboree. The sequence goes on from NC_086451.1 coordinate 326,027,461, forward strand.
AGGAGTGGGCTTAGAAAGCACAGTGTCAATTTTCACAGACATTACTAAAATATGTAAAGTAATTAATTCAGATAAGAATGTCAAGTCTCTATGGAATGATTTATCTACACTGGAGGTCTGGGCAGACAAATGGAGAATGAGGTTCAATATAGACAAATGTAAAGTTATACACTTTGGGACTAAGAACAATAGGGCAGCCTATAAACTAAATAGGGAAAATCTAGGGATAACGGTAGTTGAAAAAGATTTGGGGGTGCTCATCGATAATAGACTTAGTAGCAGTAACCAAAGCAAATAAGGTGTTAGCATGCATACACTGGAGATGAGAGTGTAATCTTACCACTGTATAAATCATTGCTGCAGCCACACCTGGAATATTGTATACAGTTCTGGGCACCGCATTATAACAAAGATATCTTGGAACTCGAAAGAGTTCAGAGGTGAGCCACCAAACTGGGTTAGAGGCACTGAATTATGAGGAAATACTTAAAAGTTTAGATTTGTATACACTGGAAAAGAGGCGACTGAGAGGGGACATTATTAATATTTATAAATACATAAAGGGACAATACAAGGATTTACCAGATGATCTGTTTATAAAAAAAAGCGCTACACAGGAGATGGGGACATCCCCTGAGGTTAGAAGAAAAACAATTTCATACACAACGAAGAAAAGGGTTCTTCACATTAAGAGCAGTAAGGATTTGGCATTCTCTGCTAGAGAATGTAGTAACGCTGGATAAATTCATAATTGAAAGAAATATCCAAGGATCCAACATTTAAATGATATACAGGTAAATGATATAAATGATATAACATTTTATAATACAGGTTGAACTCGATGGACATATGTCTTTTTTCAACCTCAACAACTATGCAACTATGTAATACTATCTTAATAGTTTATTAAACTGCCATTCTGTCTGCAACTGATGTATAATCTTTTAAACCATTTTAAACCATTGATTTAGTCTGTCAGCTCCTTTAGCCAATATTGGTGAAAAAAGTATTATAAGCTTTGAGATGGTCACAATTAACAGGGAATAACTGGAAATTAATGTTATTGATGTTAGTGATTTTGATGATGATAATAATGCTATAGGAACGAAATACAATTCCAACTCACATAAACTTAGCTGTTGCTTTAAGTTGATTTGTCCTGTTTGTTTTTGTCTTGTATTTAATTTTTAATAAAATACAGTTCCAAAACCAAAATCAAAATATTTGATGGTGGTTTTGACAAAACCAAAGTACAGTGAACATTTAGAACCAAAGCCAAAACAAGGGGGTCTGCGTACTTCTCTTATTATTATTATTATTATTATTATTATTATTTAACAAATAGTCTATCCGAATTTGTAGCCTATATTTGTACAGTATATTTGTTTTTAATATTTTAAATGAACAATTATAAAAAAATAATAGTTATTGTTTCAAGATTAATTATATATTAAATGAGTGCTTGTGAGCCAATCTTTCAGAGATTTCTAAAACCTTAATCCACTTTCCATCATTTATTGCCATCCATCCTCAGTCTATTTCTCTGATGATTTATGAAGTTGATAATTAAAAGATGTCCTTGTTTTACCAGAGGTGGCCATCCCTCCTTTTTAGTATAGGGCTAAACTGTCCAAGTGTTTCTATATTTGCTTGTATGAATTCCGTCCTCTTACAGTGTACGTCCTTTCTACAAATTGATTTTTCCTGTTTGTTCTGGGTTTGAATTTAATTGTCTGCAGGATATTAATATAGGCATCACCTTAACGAGAGGACCGCACCCATAACTTGGGTCAATTGGCAAAACGGCTGTTCACACTTGTATTTACTCAATTGTTTTTAACAGTAGCCACTAAATCCAAGTTGCTGGCAACTTCTGTTGGTTTTAAATCAACCACATATCACTGGCAGCTTTGTCTCTCATCCCCAAATTATCAGCTTTTACATTTGGTAATTTGTGGCCCTAAATATATGTCACTGCAAATCCAGAGAATATTATATTCCAAACATTAACTGCTTCAATATTACATTTTCTTAGTTCTTCCTTGACTCATTACTTGATGGTACTGTATGAGATATTTAATCAACAGAGCTAACAGAAGGATTTGAGCAGTTGTATGATAGATCAATAATGGGTGTGGTACGCAAGGTCGACAACCCTGAGGTCAACAGTAACTAGGTCATCCACTATTGGTCAACAGCAAGTAGGTTGACATGGTTTCTAGGTCGACAGGGACTCTAGGTCGGCATGTACTAGGTCGAAATGAGTTTTTGCACTTTTTTTGTGTTGTTTTCTCTATACATAGATCGGGATCCCCAATTAGTGCACCGTGTCCCCTTGCATGGCTCGCTTTGCTCACCATGCTTTGGGCAAGGTGCCTCGCTCCACTACCGTAGTGCTCTGCACAGGTTACTGTTCCCAATTGTAGTCCACGTGGATTGCAAAGTATGGCAAATTTAAAAAAATGGGGGAAAAAATTGTGAAAAACTCATGTTGACCTTTTGTCATGACGATCTAGAACATGTCGACCTATAGTCCCTGTTGACCTAGAAACCATGTTGACCATGTTGACCTACTTACTGTCGACCAATAGTGGTCAACATAGACAGTGTCGACCTAAGTATGGTCGACCTAGAGACCGGATACCTTCAATAATACAAAAAATGTTAATGTCACACAATATATAATGGTGCACTCTTAATACTCAATAATGAGTTATGTACAGTATACATGTTCCATGGAGGTTTCTGCCTGATTAAGCAGATGATTCTATATGACTTTTCAGTAATTTTAGAAATCTTTATCATCTCCTTGGCTGCAGACATTGGAATTGTCTTCCAATAGTCAACAGCCACTAATTCTTTTTTTCTGACCATTACTTGCACCTGATGTTCCAGGCTGTGTATTTACATTCAAACTCACAGATTTTAGGTCTCTTTTAACCCACATATATTAAATAATTCCTCCTTATATAGACATTTGTCCTATATTGAAGTTAATACCATATACTTTCATTTGTTCCACGAGCTTAAATATGAAAATAGTTTACACATATTTATTTATTAACATTTATTTAAATAACTCATATTCTGCAGCACTTTACAGAGAATATTTTGCCATTCACATCAGTCCCAGCCCCAGTGGAGCCCAAAGATTTTTTAATGGGGACCGTCTAAAGCCCCTGAAATTATATCTATTATTTATTGCTTGCAGAATTGCATGCCATGTCCTTATTTACCTGATCAGATTCAATGAGCTCAAGGACAGGTCACTAAACACAAATGATGCACTGTCTTCATCTTGTCTAAGACCATAGCATTTTTAATACTACTAATTTATTATTTTCTTGGTAGTATAGTGTTCCTTAAAAAAACAAAAACAAAACCTAGCACTCTTCCTTTAGATTAATTGATAACTTTGCTAGTACCCAAGACCATGTAAAAAGGCCAATAGCTAATTTATCCATATATTTTATTGTTTAAAACAGTATATCTAATCTAATAAAAATTAATGTCATTTTGGAATAGATGGAACAATTCTGAAAAAATGTCTAATTTGTATTTCGCTCTTATCTACCTTCTTCTAAAACTTTGACTTCAGTTTTATTAAAAACATATAGTTGCCAGCATACCTAGTATTCAACAGTTTTTTTTTTGCTGTAGATGTTGTTCAAATTTAGTGATTTTCTATCATTCTTTTCTGCAATCTGAACATAGCAATCAAGTTTTAGGACTATATTTGTCCTTGTAATAAATCATCTGACAATGCTACTGGTAAATTACCTGGACTATTGCGTGTGAGTCATTCTTGTTTTCTGTTATGCAATAGTTTCATGTTCCTGAAGTAAAATGGACAGCTTAACATTGAAGGTTGGTATGGAGAAAGTTTCCCTTACTCCCAGCACTTTCTCTACATGACCTTTTACGTTTGTTTACTTAGTCTATCTTTTTATTTAAAAACATCCAAAATAAAACCTAGAAATTTCACAGAATAGTTACCAAAGTAATATAAATTTCTTAAATTGCAAAGACACGTGAAAACCAATGCCAGGGATTATAGTTAATGCTTAGTTCTGTACATGCATTTTCACCAGCACTAGGATTATGCCCCATGAGCAAAAAATTCTAAAACTATTATCATATTTAGAATGTTAGACACTGACTTATAATTGTTTTTAACTTGTTAGTGTGTAGACAATACTAGTTCATAAATTAGATGTCTTTATACGTATTGCAGTTTATTTGATAACATGGTGTAATGTGAACACATGCTTATAGCCATAACAAGATTTTAAGTTTTTTCTGTAGAGCAATTTGCTAAATTTAAGTACAATCCTAAATGATTGCTATGGGATGCAACTTGTTTGCTCACAGAGGATCATGTTATTAAATAAGTATACTTGACTGCTTTTAATGATGAGCATGAATTTATTTCTGTATTTTAATTTTGCACATTTTTACATTAAATTAATAAAAATGTTCTGCCTGCATTAAACATTGATCTGCAATAATTGACTTCATCTACTAGTATGTTTTCCTATCTACTTTATTAGCCAAAGTTAGGATACAATATTAATTTTTATCAATATCTTTTTACCTGTGTTAATCAGAAATCATATATTTATATAGATTTATTTTTGAACTGTATGTGTATAAGCTTAATTATGTATGCTCTAGAGGTTTTATTTATCAGAATTGTAGATGTGTTTTGAATTTCAATTTCTAGTAAAGTCTTCCAATACTTTTCACAGATAAACCAATTTGATACTTTTTCTTGCAATAATGGAATTTATTAAGAACTCATAATCTGCAAGATAATAGCAAAGCAACTAAGGAAACAATTTAGAGACACACTGCTAGAAATCTGATTGGTTTGTTAACACAAATTGCCCTTCCTTTAGCCCTATTTATTATCTTATGTAAAGTCAACTGGAGCATTTTTTTTTTTTTTTTTGCTTGGTACACAATTGTAATAGAATAGATAGTATGCTTCAATCTCAAAGTTAATATTGTCACATAAAAATGTATATTATTTTAACTAGAGATGATTGGGTCTGGATGTCCAAGAACCAGACCAATCTGAACTTCCCAAACTGGGCCGGCATCCGAGTACGGCTAAGGTTTTCCTACCTGACTTGAATCCCAAAAATGAGGCAAAACATCATCCTCCCACTGTCAGATTCTTGCAGGTTTTGGATTCTTTATAAGGTCCCCAGTGATCGGCTCCATTTCACTCCGGCTGGGGAGCTTGTAGTGAGCAGATGCGTCCATGCTGTGTCCATCCAGGGGTATTACAGTGTTGTAAATCAAGGGGCTGGGGCTGCTTTGATTTCCAGGGGTGCTATGTCTGTGCTGTGTCCAACAAGGGAGCTCTGTCAATATCAAGGGGTATTCTGCTCCAGTGTAAAACACATAAAAGCAAAAAATGTATATATAAATATATATATATATATATATATATATATATTCAAAACAAATACTTTCCCTCTGCGCTAGTTTGTTGAAACTATCACCCTAAAATGAAACGTATATTTTTTGGTACAGGCAGCCTATTATACTAAGTCCCCTGTTAGAAGGGACCAAAGATAGAGAATATGCAGCAATAGAAGAATTGGCGCCAAGGAGTCACATCAACTCCCACTATTCCAACACTAAATTGGTTGTCACTCTTTAACATAAAATAATAACATGTTTCATCATAAAACATTTATTAAAAACATTCAAATCAATACAGAGGAGATGTATTATTATTCCACACTTTAGGATGTATGACTCTTAGCGCTGAATACAAAATGTTGAAGGTTCACAACAATCTCCTCCTTCTCCTTACAGTTGGTTAGGAGATAGCTTCACAACACAGCCACCCAACGCGTTTCGTCTTATACAAAATACTTCATCAGGGGTTTCTCTTAAGTGGCTGAGAAGTATAGTTGTTTATACAAAAAGTATAATGAGACATGATGAACAATCAGTGTAGCCTTCTGGTGAGATAACTTGTACACAAATTCGGGAACCCAGGTACTGAAGGGTCACTTTAGAAAGGAGACCTTCTATGTGTCTGCTATGGACGCTTAAAACTGGCTTTTCTTAAGTTGACCACCCTCCAGAGTTTTTAGTACAGCCGGGAATCTTGTCAGTGATTGGTATAGGTGGTTACTTCCTGAAAATGTGGAAAAGATGACGTTCTTTAAAATGAATGACAAATTCCATGAGAAAATCTTTACCTGCAATTACATCCAAAAAATACATGGTGGATTCCAGCAGGGATGAATTAATAGTATATGACAAAGAGGATGTACACAATGATGGGTGAGCAATTGTATGATGATGGCAACATCTTGCCTATGAAGAGACAGTTTTTGTATGTACATAGAGACCATTGGCAGCTTGCTTTGTGTGGGCCCAAACAAACCAATCATTTCAGCTACAAGTGGTTGCTGTCCCTGTTGCTGAAGTGATTGGTTTGTTAAACTGTGTATGTCCTGTTTAATATATACAACATGAGGGTAGGTGGGAGGGCCCAACGACAATTCCATCTTGCACCTCTTTTTTTTGCATTATGCACTTTGAAGCATTGCTGTCTTCTTGTGTAGACAACAAGCATTTTCATAGTTTATTAAAATGCCATACTGTCTGCCAGTCTGTTTCCTAGATATGCCACATTGGAAGTTTAAGTGCCACATGTATGTGCCATCCACTGCTGCTACTTAGCTTATTCATCCAGCTACCGCGGTGCAACCTTTTGGCCTAAACTGGATGAAAACCAATATTGTGAGCTGTGAGGTAGTCAAAATTGACTGGAAATGCATGTAAATGGATATTATTGAGAATTATAATACTGTAGGACAAAATTCTGGTATTTTAGCTGTTTTTATGATTTTTGTAAAAAATTACAGATCCAAAACCTAAACCTGCAAGGAAGTTTTCGCAAAAACCAAATACAGATCCAAAACATGAAGGAGATACAAATCCAAAACATAAACCCATAATTTGGGCCAGCGCACATCCCTAATTTTAAAATACTGCATTTTATCTAATACAGCAATTACTCTCAGCTGGTTTGCCAAGACAGGTATGTGTAGTTTAGTTATGTTACAATAAAATTGTTTCCATAAAGCAATAGTCCAGTGAAAAAAAAGTCATAATTGGCTGAAAAATATATAGCTTTAAAATAATGATATAAAAAATGTACATTAATTTGTAAAGTTCATTCACTTGATGATTCACCTTACATAGGGGGTAATTCTGAATTGATTGCAGCAGGAACTTTGTTAGCAGTTGGGCAAAACCATGTGCACTGCAGGGGAGGCAGATATAACATGTGCAGAGAGAGAGAGATTTGGGTGTGGTGAGTTCAATCTGCAATCTAAATTGCAGTGTAAAAATAAAGCAGCCAGTATTTACCCTGCACAGAAACAAAATAACCCACCCAAATCTAATTCTCTCTGCAAATGTTATATCTGCAGTGCACATGGTTTTGCCCAACTGCTAAAAAAAAATCCTACTGCGATCAACTTGGAATTACCCCCAAAGTTGTAAAGCTGTTTCCCATTTGATGTGGACTGGGAGATTTGATCTTCATGAAAAATAAAAGGGCACTGTGAATGGAAGAATTTCCTCTTCTCTTGTTTGATTCTAAGAGATGAAGGCAATTTATAGTGGTGCAGTGTTCAAAATGGCTGTTTGAGTAGTCTTGTAGTAAATCCAGTGATGGACTTGAAGATACTTCTATAAATCCAGAGAGGGGATATCAAATTTCACTAGCAGTTGGGCAAAGGATAATAAAATTATTTTTACTATGCATAATCTGGGCCACAAAGACTAATGTAAACCTGGAATTAGCCCAGCTTGTCATATTGTGAAAATGTGAGAATAGGAAAGTATTAATTCCATTTAAGCATTCAATCCCAGACTTTAAAGCAAAGTTTTTGAGAGGTCTCGTTAATTTAACAATCCACAACAGTTCCTTGAGAAATTGGACTGGCAAAAGATTTCTCAATGGTCATTAATGAGTTGGGGGGATAACGGACAAGACTATCTCTGAGTTGACCCAAGAAGCATGACAAATTATACAACTACATTTTATGAATCACTAAACCCCTTTCAATTTAGACCAAAACATTTTTGTTTTGCAAGTCTATGCTGCTTGTAAATCGATATGAACGTGAATGCTGTAACATAATTTTTTTTTTTAGTATAGGATGGGGGACTAAGTATGGCATAGCTTGAAAAAGGTATATTATCTTCAAAAGGAAAATCCTTTTTAAAGCTACATTTAGACTTAATAACACATTCCATAGTTCAAGCAAACTTTAAAAGTACAAGATATGAATTATTTTAAAAGCATGTAATAATTATGATCACTCATATCAGGTGGGTACATAAGAATACAAATACCATTAAAGGTCATGGAAGAATGTTTCCAGTTACAGTATATTAAAATCATTCTTAATTTGATGGAGTTACAGTACTTATGGTGAATATTTAAAGCTAAGGGGCTCATGGGAGGTAGAGTATGTATGCAGTAGAAGGAAGGATTGATTAGTAATTTAATTGAATTTGAGTTTATAAATGTAAATTATCATTGGGGGGCATTGGTTATGGTTTTTATTGCCTAGACCAGTGGTTCCCAAACTGTGTGCCGTGGCACCCTGGGGTGCCTCGGGACAATTGCAGGGGTGCCTTGGATTGGTGGTTCAGAACCAATTCAGATTATTTATGGTCAATGTAATAGGCTAAACCAGTGCTGGTGGCTGCCAATCATAATATATTTGGACAAACAGAAGCAAATATTGTCCCTCACCATATAACTGAACTTTAGGATTACACATAAACACAATTTACTTAATTTCATATTTTATTTCTGAATTTCTCAATAAGAAATTTTTGGCCTAGGGGTGCCGTGAAATTTTTTTGGATACTCTAGGTCACCGTAACTCAAAAAAGTTTGGGAACCACTGGCCTAGACAATATTTGTTATTGGTTATTATTGCACAAATATGACTTTTGCTAATCCAACTTTAACTTTTTCTTTGATTTTACATGCCTCGACTTAATCCATCTATGCCTCTCATCTCAATTGTTCATCCTACATATCTATAAATAAACACGAACCAAGTGGGGTACAGTTAACACCACAATTTGTACCAAAAATGTACCACCTACAGTGTCACAATATGTGTATTAGTCAGAGATAATAATCTAACACTATGGTTTACTTTCACCTACAGTGTTGCACATTATGTGTATGAGATGAGAATGAAAATATATTACTGCGGTACTACATATACCTACATTGTCACACAATAAATGTATGAGTCAGAGATAGTATTCAAGCACTGCAGTTTAATTTCACCAACAGTGTTGCACAATACAGTATGTGTATGAGATGAGTATGATAATATATGACTGTGGTACCACCTTTACCTACATTGTCACACAATGCGTAAATAAGTCAGAAATAGTAATCAAACACTGTGCCTTAATTTAATCAACGGTGTTGCACAATACGTGTATGAGATGAGTACAAAAATATATTAGTGTAGTACCACCTTAACCCACAGTGTCGCACAATATGTGTATGAGTCAGAATAGTAATAGTATACCACATTCAGATACAGCAGACAAAGCACCCCTTTCAGATACAGCAGACAGAGCTCCCCTGGACTGATACTAATAGAAATAAAATACAAAATGTATGGTACAGTGAGTGCATCACAAATAAATAAATAAATATATATATATATATATATATATATATATATATTAGTTATTTTAGGCTTTTTAGCATTTATTATTTTAATTCTACACTAGGACAGAGCCCCTGGATGGACAGACAGATCACCCCTAGGTTGACAGAGCACCCCTTGTCAGATACACCAGATGACAGACAGAGAAATCCTGGACTGATACTGATAGGAGTCAGGCACACCAGCCCCTGGATGGGTATGCGGTCAGCATACCAATGGACGGGATCCCGGCGAGGTAGATGATTCCTATTCTCTGGGTGTCCATGATACCCACAGAGGGAGAATAGAACCTGTGGTGAGCAAAGCTTGCCACCGAGCCCGCAAAGGGCTTCACTGCTCTCACCCCCTCTGCCGGCATTCTAATGACTGGGATCCCGACGTTGGTATAATGAATGCCAGGATCCCAGTAGCTGGGATCACGGGATCACATACTGATCCCCCTGGATGTACACACTGTATACTGGATTTTAGCTTTCAGCACTGTGGCAAAGCCCCTGGATGTATATGCACAGATCACCCCTTGTCATATACACCACCATATGACAGAGATATCACCCCTGGACTGATAATGATACATACTGTAGGACACACTAGGACACAACAGCCCCTGGTGGTACACACAGTATACTGTTGTTGTTTTTTTTAACACTGTGGCAGAGCCCCTGGATGTATATGGATTATGGAAAGATCCCCCATTTGTCAGATACACCACTTAGCAACAAACAGAGCACCCCTAGACTGATACACCAGCCATACAGCAGCCAGCAGCCCCACACCTCTCAACCCAGCACTGAGATGGACACATCCACTCAGTACACTCTCCACAGCTGGAGTGAAAGTTTAGAATGGCTTTATAAGACCTGAAATTTTCAGGCAGAAGACATACTCATGATAAAGCTTCAAAGATACAAGAGAAGATTCCTGCTATTCCTGTCCAGAGAGGCAGATCATGACAGGCTATAAATAGCGATGCAGGGGTAAGGCAGATGGTGAGGCAGAGGGTGCTGGGAAGAAATAGAGGGAGATCACTGCAATATGAAGCACTAAACATGTATTGTACAGATAAAAAGGTTAGGCCAAACATTAGTAGTGCCCCTTACATGTTATACTACAGAGTACAAGTGATCCTTACATGTTGAGCCACACATTAGCAGTGCACTTTACACATTACGCCACATAGTAGAAGGGTCCCTTACATGTTTGGTCACACATTAGTAGTGCCCATTACACATTTAGCCACATAGTAGTGCCCCTTAAACACTACGCCATACTGTAGTAGTACCCCTTACAAATTACGCTACACAAGGAAAAATAAAGAAGACTCCCTTTGTAGTGCACTCTTTAAGAAACAAATTGAAAAAAAAAATAGTATAGAAAAGTAGAATACAACCTTTAATAGTTATTATTAAAATAGTGTGTAGTAAAAATCCCAACTCACTGTAATTTTGTACTGTATATACGTATCTGTAAAATAAACCTACTTTCCAGAAAACCCATTCATGCATGTCTATTTCAGTTCATAAAGGGTAAAGATAGTGATAGTTGGGATTTGTACTACAAATAATTTTCATAATAACACTTAAAACTTTATTCAAATTTTTATTTTCCTATACTATTATTTTGACTTTTCTTCCTAGAGAGTACAAAGGGAGTCTTCTTTATTTTTCCTTTTGTATCTGTCATTATTTACTAACTCTGTAGTGCACTGCGAAGATAACTTACTCAGGAATTGTATACCCTATTTCATTGGTCAAATTTTATTCTTCTCTTATAAAATTATTTGGCTGGAGCGAAACCCCCCTACTTTCCTCTAGTTATAATGTCTAGCCACACAATGCCTCTTATACATTTTGCCATACAATAGCAGTGTCCCATACACATTTAGTCACACATTAATAGTCCTCCTTACATTTTACACCACACAGTAGGGACCATTACACATTAAGCCACACACTAGTGTTGTCCTTTATATGTTTATTTATTTATTATTATTTATTAGCAGTTTCTTATATAGCGCAGCATATTCCGTTGCGCTTTACAATTAGAACAACAATTATAGAACAAAACTGGGCAAAGACAGACAGACAGAGGTAGGAAGGCCCTGCTCGCAAGCTTACAATCTATAGGGAAATAGGCATTGATACACAAGGATAGATGCTACCTGTCACATAATGGTTCCCCAGGTTGCTAGGTTCTTAATGGGTTGTATATGATATGATCACCCAGCAATGTTGGAAGACAAAATGTGAGTTTATGTGGACTGTACAGAGGGGATGTAACTTGATAGGGAAGCTGTGAAGGTTATGTGTGTGGGTCTGAAATTTGGTAGGCTTGTCTGAAGAGATGAGTTTTCAGAGAACGTTTAAAGGTTTGGAGACTAGAGGAGAGTCTTATTGTGCGTGGGAGTGTATTCCACAGAGTGGGTGAAGCCCGGGTAAAGTCCTGTAATTTTGAGTGGGAACAGGTAATACATGTGGATGAGAGACGCAGATCTTGTGCAGAGCGAAGAGGTCTGGTAGGGAGATATTTTGAGATGAGTGAGGAGATGTATGATGGTGCAATTTGGTTAATAGCCTTGTATGTAAGTAAAAGTATTTTATATTTGACACGGTAGAATACCGGTAACCAATGGAGGGACTGACAGAGCGGATCAGCAGATGAAGAATGTCTGGCGAGGAAGATTAGCCTTGCAGCTGCATTTAAAATGGATTGAAGTGGTGATAGCCTATGCTTGGGAAGACCAGTAAGGAGACTATTACAATAATCAATGCGGGAGATGATGAGTGCATGGATTAGAGTTTTTGCAGTGTCTTGTGTAAGATAAGGGCGTATTTTGGATATGTTTTTAAGGTGCATGTAACATGATTTAGAGACAGATTGAATGTGTGGAACAAAGGACAGTTCAGAGTCAAGGGTGACACCTAGGCAACGAGCTTGTGGGGTGGGGTGGATAGTTGCATTGTCAACAGTTATAGAGATATCAGGTTGGTAACTACTCTTAGCTGGTGGGAAAATAATTAATTCGGTTTTGGAAATGTTGAGTTTGAGGTGGCGAGATGACATCCAAGATGAAATGGCAGACAGGCATCCAGTGACACGAGCCAATACTGGTGGTGACAAATCTGGGGAGGATAGGTAGATTTGAGTATCATCAGCATACAAATGATACTGAAATCCAAAGGAGCTGATTAGTTTACCAAGAAGGAGGTATAGATTGAGAAAAGCAGAGGACCTAAGACTGAGCCTTGCGGTACTCCAACTGATAGAGGTAGAGAAGAGGAGGTAGAATCAGAGAAGTGAACACAGAAAGAGCGATTACATAGGTAGGATGAGAACCAAGAAAGGGCTGTGTCCTGAAGACCTAGGGATTGTAGTGTTTGTATGAGAAGAGAATGGTCAACAGTGTCAAAAGCAGCAGAGAGAACTAGAATAATAAGTAGTGTGTAATGGCCTTTTGATCTAGCAGTGACTAGATCATTCACTACTTTGGTCAGTGCCGTCTCTGTGGAGTGTTGAGCACGAAAGCCTGACTGAAGTGGATCCAATAAGTTGTGCGAGTTAAGAAAGTGTGTAAGGTGAGTGTAGGCAAGCCTCTCAAGTAGCTTGGAGGGACTGGGTAGCTGAGAAATGGGACGGTAGTTAGAGAGTGTGTTTGGGTCAGAGTTGTGTTTTTTTAGAATGGGAGTAATGACTGCATGTTTAAACAGAGAGGGAAAGATACCAGTAGAGAGAGAGATTACAGATTTTAGTTAAAGTTGAGATAAGCACAGGAGACAAAGTTTTACTGACCTGTGAGGGTATAGGATCAAGAGGAGAGGTACTGGAGTAGGAGGATGAAAAGAGTGTTGATACTTCATCTTCACTTGTGGGATCAAATGAAGTGAAAATGCCAGAGGGTTCAGGTAGGGAATTGAGCAGGTCACTGGCTGAGTTAGAGCATACCATTTCATCTCGGATTTTATCAATCTTATCCTTGAAGTAGGAAGCAAGTTCTTGTGCACGGATAGTAGCTAGTGGGGGAGGTGAGGGAGGTAAAGAAGTGATTTAAATGTATTAACAAGTCGCTTGGGGTTGTTGGCATGATAAGAGATGAGAGATTGGAAATATGTTTGTTTGGCAGTGTCCAGGGCCTGACGATAGGAGTGGTAGGTAGTCTTATATGTGAGAAAGTCACTTGGATTCTGAGATTTCCGCCACTGACGTTCTACTTTACGTGACAGTTTTTGTAGGTGTCTTGTTGATTTAGAGTGCCATGGTTGGCATCTAAGCCTACGTGGAGTGTGATGGGTAGCTGGAGCCACTTCATCAAGGGCACTCTCTAGGGTCTGGTGCAGGTGTGATACAGCAGTGTCAGGTGTAGTAAATGTAGAGATTGGTGAGAGCAGTTGTTGCAGAGAAGTGGAAAGTTGTTGAAAATGTATATTGTTAGTATTTCTGCGGGTTAGAGGAGGCTTGCTTGGTTTTAGTATCCTAGAATTTAAAGTAATAGAAGAGATTGTGAAGGTGATCAGGTTGTGATTAGAGAGAGGGAAAGGAGTGTTAGTGAATTCGGAAACTGAGCAGAGCCTGGTGAACACAAGATCAAGGCAGTGGCCCTCATGGTGAGTAGAGGAGTCGGACCATTGGGTTAGGCCAAGAGAGGAGGTTAGAGAGAGGAGTTTGGATGCATGAACAGATTGTGGATTGTCAAGAGCTATATTGAAATCACCCATAATGATGGTGGAGATGTCAGAGGATAAGAAGTGTGGGAGCCAGGCAGAGAAATCTTCTAGAAATTGTTGTTTAGGTTGCCCAGGAGGGCGATAGATAGCTGCAACATGCAGAGAGAAGGGGGTGAAAATCCTGATAGCGTGAACTTCAAATGAGGTGAATGCGAGTGATGGAACCTGAGGTAGTACAGTGTATGTGAAAAACTGTGACAGTAAGATTCCGACCCACCACCTTTACTATTATTAGGCCTAGATGTGTGTGAGAAGTGGAAACCACCATGTGACAGTGCTGCAGGGGAGGCAGTGTCTAATTGTGTGAGCCATGTTTCTGTTATAGCCAGCAGATTAAAGTTGTGAGATATGAAGAGGTCATGGATGGATGTTAATTTGTTACAAACAGAACGTGCATTCAATAAGGCACATTTTAGTGATTTGGAGGGGGATGGGAGACACGTGATATTTATGAGGTTAGATGGATTTCAATGTTGTTTTGAGACAGCAGAGTGTAAGAGGGAAAGGTGGTTGGGGCCTGGATTTGGTGATATGTCACCAGCTAATAAAAGCAGAAGAGTGAGATAAATCTTGGTGGATGTTTGCGAGTGTTTGTACTGGTGGCCAATTGCGGTTGTCAAAGTACTTGCAGAGAGGAAAGTATAAATCTCATGAGTGTTTATAAGAGGGGAGTGGAGAATAGAAGCTGTAATGTGTACAGAGGGGTGAGTTTCAGGGTGAGTGTAGAATATGTTAAATTTGGTGAGAATTCCATGAATTGAAATTAGACACAGTAGTTTGATGAACATGCTGAGGTTGTTTGTGTTTATGTTTATGTTTATGTTACACCACACATTCAGTAGCAGATCTTGCTAGGGGCAAGCAAGATTTTTGTCCAGGGTGCTGCCTTCCAGAGGGTGCCGCCACTGTCTGGAGGGCACCGCTGCCATGGCAAGATCCGCTACTGGTGCCGCCTGGTGCTGTGTAGATGCGGTGCTGTGTGGTGTGCAATGAAGTCATCGCACACCGTACTGCATTGCGGGAGCGGCACATAGATGCTAGAGGTCATAATTGACCTCTAGTGTCTATGCGGTGCTATGTGAGAGATGTCATGATGTCTCTCCCATAGATCCGAGGAGCGGTGCCGGCAGCCGGAGATGGAGGGCAGCAGCTGTTGGGAAGCAGGAGCGGGGATTGGAAGTATTAATTTATTTTTATTTACTTTTTTTGTAAGTGGAGCAACTAGGGGGCACAACTCTACAGGGGGCACAGTACTGGGGCAATACTACTGGGACACAACTCTACAGGGGGCACAGTACTGAGGCTAATACTACTGTGGGCACAGCTACATGGGGCACAGTAATGGGGCACAACTACTGAGGGCACAGCTACAGGGGGCATAAAGGACCACGCCCCTTCTCCATGAAGCCATGCCCCTATTTTTTGCCTTGGATGCCACAAGGTCTAGATCCAGCCCTGCACACATTAGTACTGCCAAACTTTAGAAATAACACATTAGTACTGCCATACTGTAGAAGTTCCCTAACAAATGTTGCCACACATATGTACTGCCACACATTAGTAGTGCTTCTTACACATAATGTCACAAAGTAGAAGCTCCTTACATCACCTTGCACATTATGCCACACCATGAGTGGATCTAGAACAATATGACATGGGAGGCATCACAACAGTATAAGAGGTGTGTGTGTGTGGGGGGGGGGGGGGGGCATTTTGCATGTTCTGAATGTGCATGTGTTCCTGGAAAAGTGGGCATGGCCTCACAACACAGGAATTGCCTTGCAGCAAGGGGCATGGTCTCAAAGAAAATGCCGTATCTGTATGATGGGGAGAGGGTGATGACTTGAAGAAGTAGAGCATGACAGAAGAGAGATATTGATGCAGGGGTAAGGCCACGTGTGAGGCAATGGGTGATGGGGAGAGATAATGGGAGATGGAGAGGCAGTGGGTGACGAGGAGAGGGTGACAGGAGAGGGTGACAATGAGGGGCAGTGGGTGATGCCAGGGAATTTGTGACAAGGGGGGGCAGTGGATGATGCCAGAGAGTGGGTGACAGAGGGAGGAAGTGGGTGAGAACAGGAGGAGGCAGTGGGTGATATAGAGAATGATGGAAACAGGCAGTGAGTGACAAGGGAATGGTGATAGGGAGAGACAGTGGGTGATAAGCAGAGGGTGAAGTGTAGATGCAGAGGGTAACAGGTAGAAGCAGATGGTATCTGAGGTTTTTTTGTCTTTGTTCTTTAACTTTCAATTGTAACATTTAATTGTGCCCCTCCTTCCTATATCCCTATGACCACATTTCATGTCCTGTAGGCAACTGTAGTTGAATGATTTATTAGATAAACTGTTGCGGACATGGCATCTGACCAAAACTGTATGCCTAGGCCTACATCATTTGGCATGTACCTTGCTTTCTCTGCTTATGTACGTTATGCCCTTTCACTGTCACCATTTTACTCAGGAGAACAGGCAAGGGCCAATTGATGCTCTGTTCCATATTTTCTTAAGAATTGTTCCGCCTCTCTGATGAGATATTTTCCCCCATTATCAGATCTCATGGTTTTGAGTATAAGACCTGTTTGATTTTCTACAAGACTCTAATAATCTGCAATCTTTTTCACCACTTTGTCTCTGTGTGAAGTTATCTATAAATGTCAATAAGTATCTGTATTACGTTACAGACTTGACATTCACAGGACCACACATATCTGAATGTTCTATTTCAAGTGAATTTTTAGCTCTATTTGTTGATTTTGGAAACTGATGACTTTGTTTCCATAAAATGCAGCTCTTACATATAAGTTTCTCGTTTAGTCACTGACATTCCTGTAACTTCCATTTTGTACCTTTTAAACAGTGTCAAATTCAATATAACCAAATCTTCTGTGCCAGAATTCTGGTAACTGTTACTCACCTGTCATCATTGCGTAACAATGCTCTTTATCAAAGACATAAAATTCCCAACAGCTTCTGCCTGTAGCTAAAGTATTATGGTCACATTTCTGTTTTGCACAATTTTCTTTCCATTAGTGAAGTAAACTGTGTTCCTTCTCTGTTCAAGGACACTGGTGGTGATAAGATTTGTTCCCATCTCCTGGTATAAAAAGTATGTATTGTATGTCTGTGACTTTTGTTCTCATTCAGTTCTTTAAGTGGGCTTTAATTGTTCCAACTTTTGCAGCTGTTAGCACTTGGTTGCCAATACCTTAATAATAATAGGGTCATATTTGTTTAATTTGGTGAACCATTCTTAATTGCAGCTGTAATGCCGTGTTGTGCCTTAATCAATACACCAACCAACCTTTCTGCAGCTGTCTGTAATATTCAAAGCTGCCTCTTCATTTCTGTTGCATTTCTTGATTTGCAAAGTACTCACTTTGTATTTGCTTACATTCTAATGCCCTGTGATCTATCTTGTGACAATTGTAACACTTGAACTTGATTTTTTCCTTTCTTGTATGCAGTGCAGTAGTCTCAACATTTGACTCACATTATTGAGAATGTAATAGCTTTGTGGTCAATTTTGCTATGTTTGCTTACAATGCTACTACTAGGAAGTCAAAGGGCACCAGCCAAAATCTTGCCTAAAGCATCATATTGATTAGGGTCAGCTCTGGGTATAGCATACTACTACATCTGTGTCAGTTTTCCCATACATGCATTTGGCTCTTGTATGGCTCATCTCCCACAGTGTTACATTTATAGTGCGCCCAACATGGCTGCTTCATCTGGTGCGCTTGTGGATGGGATGAAAAATACATGAACCTGATGGTTTTGTTGTAACCCTACTCTGAACTTTAGGACTCTGCAATCTCCCCATTTTGTGTTATCTCTTCTAGGGGTGGACTATTCCATATTGGATAATCCTATGCAGTGCACCCAAGATTGTTGCTGCACCTGGTACCTTGTAGCATGGAATACACAATCCATGGAAAATAAATGCCTACACCAATCATGCATTATGCTTTCTGTGTGCTCAAGGTTTTCTTTTATGTCTGTGTGGCTTATCTATTGCTGTATTACTTAAATCTTCTGTGTTATGTGCATTGTTCTTGATGTCTGTAAAGTGCCTTGAGTCATGTTGGAGAAAGAGCACTATATAAATAAAATTATTATTATTATTATTATTATTTTAAGGTAAATCACTAAAAATGATCTTAGTAGGAAAACAAGTGACGACCATTTCATATAATATACCCAAAACCTGTATATGCAACACATTATTTTTTGTATATTTGGTACTTCAGGGGGTTTAATAATTTCACATATTATTTATAAAATGTTAGTCTTGTAGGTCTTCTTTTAACCTTACATTACGTTTTCCATACTCCTGCTACAGCCAGCTTGCTAATTCATGCTAATGCAAAGTATCTATACTTTTGCATGTTGAAGGCCATCCTGACCACTCATCACTCATACTGCTGCAGTCACTTTAATTGTGTGTTATACAATACACATCTTAAATTTAGTATCCTCATGAGACCTCTATTTTGGTATGCTGCCTGTAGTGCTGTACACATATCTTTAGCTGACATTTTCTCATGTATAAGAGAGACATGTTGATTTTCACTTAAACCAATAGTGCCCATGGCTCTCTCTACATCACTTGTGCTTGGATCTGCACCAGTATCTATTGTAACCTTTCACAATCTTCCAAGCTTCAATTGAATTACCATAGCAAACTTCCAGGTTTTATAATTATTTGCACCTTTTAGCTTCATAAACCACATGATGGGTGTAGTTGCTATATCCATGATTGTTACAGACATAGCTATGTTGCCTTTGTGTACTAAACAGATTCTGTGCTGCTACACTGCACTGGAAACACTATTTGCTATCTTCACTATATGTTCTATGCAGCTTCTGTGTACTGACTAGTGTCAATGCTGACACAGCTCTTACATATAAGCTTCTCTGTTAGTCACTGTCATTCCTGTAACCATCGCGTTCTGTACCTTTTGAACAGTGTAAAATCCAATGTAACCAGATCTTCTTTGCCAGAATTCTGGTAACTGCACTGAGGTCTCAGTGACCATCTTGGTATAGGACATGGAGCCTCCTTGGAGAACAGGAATTCTGCAGTGTGCACAGTAGTGCATTCCTCTTTCATCAAGTATGAATATGTCAGTAAACCGTTTAGCCTTAATTGTAGATTGTGTAATTATTTATGCATGTTATAGGTAATATATGGCATATAACTTTTGAAAATTAGTAGATATATTAAGATGTAGCTGCACATTGGACATTAAAATCTGCCATTTACGTGTTTTGAATTGCAGCACAAGATTTCCTGACAATTGAAACTTGTTTAGTATTAGTGGAATAAAGTGATAATAAGGTTATAAAATGTGATACTAAATTCCCAACCAAGATCAGTAGTAGGAAGAGCAAGATTCACTGATTAAAATGGTACGATTAACATAACCACTGGCAGTGTAACAAGTGGGATATTGAAATTACCAAATGTCTGTGTTTGTGGGAGGGTGTATGTGTGTGTGTGTGTGTGTGTGTGTGTGTGTGTGTGTGTGTGTGTGTGTGTGTGGGGGGGGGGGGTATCGAAAACTGAGTCCCATGGATGGCTACTACTTCTGCATTCTAAGTGGCATGGGTGGTTAACAGAAAATATGTAAACTTCACAGTCACAAGTATGTACAGTATAGTCAGGAGACTTAAAGGCCAAAGGATGAGAGAGGAGCACATGAAGGAGTGGCAATACATAATGACTGAGGGGAAAACAGAAATAGAACCCATAAGGAAATTATCCATTTTGCCACAGGTAACAATTGGTAAAAATAAATGTAAGAGCAAATGTGTCAAAGCTTGAAGAGAGATAAATTGGAAATACATAAAGTACCAACCAATCAGCTTCTGACATTTATCAAACACAGCCTGTAAAATGACAGATGCAGATTGGTACTTTATCGCTCTCTATTTTTATCTCTTGCCAATCTTTGATAAATCTGCCGCTTAGTATGGGAGGAGGGAGCCTAGAATAAAGATCCACCCTTGGGCGCTAATGGATTTAAAGCCATTAATAGTGCATTCTACAACAGATTCTGTATAAAAAAGAGATATCTGTAATTACTAGTCAGTAAAGAAGTAGAATGGGATAAAAGGAGATTTCAGAATAATTGAAGCACTAAGACAAAATATCAAATACATGCACCACATGTCATCATTTTAATCTTGCTCATTTAAGTCATTATTATGCATTCATATTGTATATAGTTAATCAATTTTATTTTATCTCTACAGTAATATTTGGCTAAGTGACACAGAAAGCATAAAAAAACCAGTGCGGTGCATCATGCCAAATGCACACTATGGGGGTAATTCCAAGTTGATTCAGCAGGATTTTTGTTAGCAATTGGGCAAAACCATGTGCACTGCAGGGGAGGCAGATATAACATGTGCAGAGAGAGTTAGATTTGGGTGTGGTGCGTTCAAACTGCAATCTAATTTGCAGTGTAAAAATAAAGCAGCCAGTATTTACCCTGCACAGAAATAAAATAACCCACCCAAATCTAACTCTTTCTGCACATGTTATATCTGCCTCCCCTGCAGTGCACATGGTTTTGCCCAATTGCTATCAAAAATCCTGCTGCGATCAGCTTGGAATTACCCCCTATAGCCAATATGTTTGTCAGCAAATAAGACTTCAGTACATAATGGAGTAGCTTAATGTAAATGTGTGAAGATAATGCCTTTTGTCCTCATTCTTCACCTTGTAAAGTATCTGACAGGTTAAAAGAGCATATATTATTCACTGAGTGATTTAATTAAATAAAGCTGATTGTTATTTACCTCTGCAATTCATGAAATAGATTTGATAAACTCTTCAAAACCGAACATCACTGGATATAGAAATCTTTTATTGCATTTGACTGTTAGGCTCAGCACTCGGCTGTAAATGCTTCAGTGAGTCAAAGCATAAAAGACATTGTGGAAGTTCAATGGATAAAGTCTTATTGCTGTAAATTCTTTGACCTGAATAAGTTACTTTCTTTTCTCTGCTTGAGGTGTCCAATATGGGGAGGAGAAGGGTTTTACAACTGAAAATAAAGTCAAGTTGACATTTTCTTTAGAACAAGAAAGCAGATTGGGGCCTATTAAATTTATATTTGAGTTTTTTTTTTTTTAAATCATGCCGTTAGTCAAGAAAACTACAGAGCAAATCTAAATAGCATTTAAGCCTGGAGCTGATTAACTCCCACTTATAGTAAGATATGACATGGAAGTCAACAGTAATTATTATTAGAAATGAAAATATCACTGAATGATACACTCCCTGAAATATATGAACATCATTTAGCTGACATTATAGAGAGAATTAAATTTTAAAACACTGCATATTGTTCAAGTGCTACAGTGTAAAGTCAGTTATTTCCTTTGCTTTTTATATTTATTTATTTTTGTTGCTGGTACTGAAAACACAGGGTCTAATTTATAAACAAATTATATATAATGTGATAGCACAAATAGCATTCATAATATATATATATATATATATATATATATACTGTGTATATATATACTGTATGTATATATATATATATATATATATATACTGTATATATATATATATATATATATTTATTTATATATACATATATTTGTTTTATTTTTTAAATGTTTAATAAAACATATATATCTCACTGCTCAACCATATATCTCACTGATCACCAATGCAATGGCACCCTAATTTTTTGTAAATTCATAGAAAGTACGATTCTTTAGTGGGATAAAAATTCAATAGGTATTGTGACCATATACTCCACAGTACGTAATCTTGGTCGGACTCACAGTTCACTGAGTGCCTTTGGTGCATATAAATAGCATATTATGGACCCACACAGTAGTGCTTAGCCTGCGCTATGGTTGACCTCCCATTAAGGAATTAGCTCACCACAGAAGGTAGAATTAGTCCTCCAATATTGTTAGCCGATATAGAGGTGCATTTCAGCTGAGACCAGTGCTTTGTTGATGTGAGGAGGTCTGTCGCTGCCAAGGGAGGGACAGCATGGCTGTCACTTGCTGCTGGCTGTTTGTGTAGTCCAGGGTGCAGGTCCTCTTTCAGCTCTGATGTCAGTGAATGTGGCAACCTCTGAGCCTTGACGCGTTTCTCCGTTATACAGCAGTAATGGTTTCCTCAGAATGTGAAAACAGGAGACTCTTTTGTTCATGTATGTAACTGGGGAGTCCATTATCTGGGGAGTCCTAGGGGCACAATCAGCTTCTGCTCATTAAAATGATATGTGGCATGCCTATATTCTGTGTGTGACTGCGGCTGTATCTGCATACAATATGCTACGTTACAGTGTATTCCTGGAAATCACTGTAACATAGCATTTCATATGCAGATACAGCCACAGTCACACACAGAATATAGTCAAGCTATTTATCATTTTAATCAGCAGAAGCTGTTTGTGCGTCCTAGTCACATACAAAGGAAAATAAGATGCATTTTCTGAAAAAAGAGGTGCCCAACGTTAGCAGAGTTGGACAGGAGCTACATGGCATATTTAGGGAAGATGTATGAGGACACATCTGTATCCAAGCAGAGGCAGATGTCACAGTGTTAGCGGCCATTTGAGTGTTGTTTGTGGGTGGGTTTGTTGTGCAATAGTGTTTGGCATATGTGTAAGGGGCATTATGTGTGTAATGTATATAAATGCATTAATAATGTGCGACATATGTGTAAGGGGCATTATGTGTATAAGGGCATTAATAATGTGTAGCATATGTGTAAGGGACATTATGTGTATAAGGGCATTAATAAAGGGTAGCATAATATGTAAGGCACATTATGTTTATAAGGACATTAATTATGTGTGACATATGTGTAAGCGGCATTACTGTGTGGTTTTTTGTGTACAAAGGCGTTACTAATGTGTGGCATTATGTGTAGGGTGCTCTACTGTATAGTGTATTGTATATAAATGGTATTACTGTGTAATGCTGTCTAATGTGAATAAAGAGCAATATGGTGTGGTGTAATGTGAATAGATATCAATTCAGTGTGATGTAATGTGAATAAGGGTAACTACTGTGATTAGTAATGCATATAAGTTAAAGTGGTACTACTGTGTGATGTAACGTGAATAAGGGACACTATTGCATGATATAATGAAAAAAAAATTTCACTGCTGTGTGGTATAATTTGAATTGGTGGTACTATTGTGTGTCCATGCCCCTTTCCAAAAGAAAATGCCCCTTTTTGGGCTACATGCCGAATGTAGGTAGGAGCACCAAAATGAGGACTGCTATGACTGAGGGGTGGTGGTGATGGGAAAGGGGTGCAGGGTCATAGGTGGAACTAGCAGTGGTGCTAAAGGGCATCAGCCAAAATCTTGCCTAAAGCATCATATTGATTAGGGTCAGCTCTGGGTATAGCATACTACTAAACCCGTGTCAGTTTTCCCATACATGCATTTGGCTCTTGTGTGGCTCATCTCCCACAGTGTAACCTTTATAGTGTGCCCAACATGGCTGGTGCGCTTGTGGATGGGATGAAAAATACATGAACCTGATGGTTTTGTTGTAACCCTACTCTGAACTTTAGGACTCTGCAATCTCCCCATTTTGTGTTATCTCTTCTAGGGGTGGACTATTCCATCTTGGATAATCCTATGCAGTGCGCCCAAGATTGTTGCCGTACCTGGTACCTTGTAGCATGGAATACACAATCCATGGAAGATAAATGCCTACACCAATCATGCATTATGCTTTCTGTGTGCTCAAGGTTTTCTTTTATGTCTGTGTGGCTTATCTATTGCTGTATTACTTAAATCTTCTCTGTTATGTGCATTGTTTTTGATGTCTGTAAAGTGCCTTGAGTCATGTTGGAGAAAGAGCACTATATAAATAAAATTATTATTATTATTATTATTATTATTATTATTATTTTAAGGTAAATCACTAAAAATGATCTTAGTAGGAAAACAAGTACCAACCATTTCATATTATATATCCAAAACCTGTATATGCAACACATTATTTTTTGTATATTTGGTACTTCAGGGGGTTTAATAATTTCACATATTATTTATAAAATGTTAGTTTTGTAGGTCTTCTTTAAACCTTACATTACGTTTTCCATACTCCTGCTACAGCTAGCTTGCTAATTCATGCTAATGCAAAGTATCTATACTTTTGCATGTTGAAGACCATCCTGACCATTTTTCCCAATCTACAAACATCATCATTATTATCAGGACTTGCATCCACTCCATGCATGGAGCAAATTATCTGCTTGAAACAGGCATCCCATCTCCATCCGCATTCTAAACAAGGGCATAGAAGTTGGCTTGCATACCGACCACACTGTGGTGATGCTTCCATGAGAGGGATCAGTTTTGTGCTATCACTGTCCAACTATCATCCAGAAATGCCTATTCACATAAAGAGTGGTCCATCAATTAATAGATCAAAGCATTTGAACTGGAAATCCCTGTCCATGTGTACGCATGATTAGTGTCTGCACAGTTGCTTTCTATGACTCACGTGCAGTTTATCTGCAAAAGCCATCCATATTTCCACTTGCATCTGATTCAGAATCAGGCCCAATGAGTCAATTTGGTGATCAAATTTAAATAGAAGATATACCCACTTAAAATTAAGATTTTTGTTAAAACCATAATGTTTGGTGTCAGAAATTGCATAAATAAAGACATACATACTAGTGTATTGAGAAGAACCTTAAATGTAAACCTAGTTTAATATCTACACCAACACAAGGAAAAGTGAGTTATTGTATAGCTGTGCCAGAGACTGTTATTTTTATAAAATCATCACTTTATTGATATGCATTAAAATATTGAGTTCTAAATGGTGAAATATGTTAAAATAAAGAAATGTACATAGATAAAGAAAACTGTGCATTAAAATGTAATTCAAAACCTGTGGCTGCTGTCTTTCTTCTTGGTTACAGTATCTTGTTATACAATATAGGCTACAGTATATTGCCATCCATGAATTCACATTGGCCTTGATTCAGATGTGGTTGGAGTTGCTATCACTGCTGCTTACTAGGAAGCAGCAGTGATAGCGCTGTATGGTGATGCAGCAGGAGGCATTTACTACAAGCAAATGCCTCCTGCTGCAGTAGTGATCCGAGCTGACTCCTAGGGTGCAGCATTGCATCTCTCTTCCACCATCGGGCAGCTTGCAGAAATCTTCAATTCCTCTAAATGGTGGTGGCATACCTCCATTTTAACAAAAGATGGCCGTCCCCACTACCTCCCTGCCCCCCAGATGGCAGCAGACTGTCAATCCCTTTATGTCACTCTATCATTTATTGCTGTATGTAGAATGTGCTCTCTCTTGATCACATGTGATAACGAGTCTCTCAGACTACATATATAGGATACCTCCCGCAGTGTAATTAAATCTCATATTGTTATGTTCAAATATATCCAAGTGGGGTGTAGTATGGTATGCCGGCAGTCGGGCTCCCGGCGACCAGCATACTGGTGCCGGGAGCCCGACCGCCGGCATACCGACAGTGTGGCGAGCACAAATGAGCCCCTTGCGGGCACGGTGGCGCGTCATGCGCGCTACGCTATTTTATTCTTCCTCCAGGAAGGTCGTGGACCCCCACGAGGGAGAATAAGTGTCGGTATGGCGGCTGTCGGGATTCCGACGCCAGTATACTGTGCGCCGGGATCCCGACAGCCGGCATACTGAAGACCACCCATCCAAGTGACCTCTCATCATCAAATAGTACTTATACACACATTTATATTATCCTTGGGGACAAATATCAACAATATCTCAGCTTTAATGATTAGGTCAAAATAGGATATTTTGTTGTATGAGATTAGTTAATTATAAGATTATGAATCCTGTAAACAATGTTGTAATTAGGAGGGATGTTTCACATGTGTATAGTTTTCAAAATGCTTTATTTAGCTATATTACATTTGTGCCAACAGTTAACTGTTCCTATTCTTTACAGTTAAGCACCTGATCAACATTTATTATTATTACTTATAATAATATACCAATGTGTGCCATTATTTATAGAGATATGCGGCGGGCACTTTTCATGTTTTATGTTTTGGTTGTGGTTCTGGTTCCATGCTCGTGTTTTGGACCTGGATTGGTTTTGCCAAAACCACCCTTTCGTGTTTTGGTTTTGGATCTGGATGATTTTTGAAAAAAACATAAAAACAGCTAAAATCACAGAGTTTGGAGGTAACTTTGCTCCTATGGTATTATTAACCTCAGTAACATTCATTTCCACTCATTTCCAGTCTATTCTGAACACCTCACACCTCACAATATTGTTTATAGGCCAAAAGGTTGCACCGAGGTGGCTGTATGACTATGCTAAGTGACACAAGTGTGCAGCACAAACACCTGGCCCATCTAGGAGTGGCACTGCAGTTGCAGACAGGATGGCACTTAAAAAAAATAGTCCCTAACAGCACATCATGCAAAGAAGTAAAAGAGGTGCAATGATGTAGCTGTATGACTGAGCTAAGCAACACAGGTGTGCGGCACAAACACCTGGCCCATCAAGGAGTGGCACTGCAGTTGCAGACAGGATGGCACTTAAAAAAACTAGTCCCCAAACAGCACATCATGCAAAGAAGTAAAAGTGGTGCAATGAGGTAGCTGTATGACTAAGTTAAGCAACACAAGTGTGTGGCACAAAAACCTGGCCCATCTAGGAGTGGCACTGCAGTCCCACTGCACTAATGGCAGATACTGTACACACTTCTAACACCAGCATAGTTGTTATGGCCTCAGTAATCTGCTTTGCAACAGGATTACTGCTGTCATATTTAATCTTCCTCGCAAAGGACTGTTGGACAGTCAATTGCTTAGTTGAAGTAGTACAAGTGGTCTTCCGACTTCCCCTCTGGGATGATGATCGACTCCCAGCAGCAACAACAGCAGCGGCAGCAGCAGCAGCAGCAGCAGTAGGAGGAAGTGGTTCTTGATCTTTCCCTATTTTATCCTACAAATTTTTGTTCTCCATTATTTTTCTGGAGTTATATAACAAAATGCCGCACAACCCTGTAAAAATTATTTGGATTAAATATTAATAACCCCTTTATTTGGAGTAAATAATATACAGCACAGGACAGCATCACTGAACTTATATGGCAGCACCACTGGACTGGATTTATACAGCAGTACCACTGGAATTATACGGCAGTATCACTGGACTGGATTTATATGCCAGTACCACTGGACATATACGGCAGTACCGCTGGACATATACGGCAGTACCGCTTGACTGGATTTATATGCCAGTACCACTGGACATATACGGCAGTATCACTGGATTTATACGGCAGTACCACTGGACATATACGGAAATATCACTGGATTTATACAGCAGTACCGCTGGACATATATGTCAGTATCACTGGACATATACGGCAGTATCACTGGATTTATACACTAGTACTGCTGGACATATACGGCAGGATCACTGGACTGGATCTATACGCCGGTACCACTGGACATATACGGAAGTACCACTGGATTTATATGGCAGTACCACTGGACATATACGGCAGTATCACTGGACAAATATGGCAGTATCACTGGATTTATACGGCAGTACCACTGAATTTATACGGCAGTACCGCTGGACATATACGGCAGTATCACTGGAAATATGTTGCAGTATCACTGGATTTATATGGCAGTACCGCTGGACATATACGGCAATGTCACTGGACTGGATTTATACGTCAGTACCACTGGACATATACAGCAGCATCTTGATTTATACAGCAGTACCACTGGACCTATACGGCAGTATCACTGGAGTTATACGGCAGTACCACTGGACATATACGGCAGTATCACTGGACATATACTGCAGTATCACTGGACTGTATTTATACACCAGTATCACTGGACATATACGGCAGCATCACTGGATTTATACGGCCGTACCGCTGGACATATACGGCAGTATCACTGGACATATATGGCAGTTTCACTGGATTTATACGGCAGTACCGCTGGACATATACGGCAGTACCACTTGACTGGATTTATATGCCAGTGCCACTGGACATATACGGCAGTATCACTGGATTTATACACCAGTACCGCTGGACATATATGGCAGGATCACTGGACTGGATTTATTCATCAGTACCACTGGACATATATGGCAGTAACACTGGATTTATACAGCAGTACCGCTGGACCTATACGGCAGTATCACTGGAATTATATGGCAGTACCGCTGGACATATACGGCAGTATCACTGGACATATACAGCAGTATCACTGGACTGTATTTATACGCCAGTATCACTGGACATATACGGCAGTATCACTGGATTTATACGGCTGTACCGCTGGACATATACGGCAGTATCACTGGACATATACGGCAGTTTCACTGGATTTATACGGCAGTATCACTGGATTTATACACTAGTACTGCTGGACATATACGGCAGGATCACTGGACTGGATCTATACGCCGGTACTACTGGACATATACGGAAGTACCACTGGATTTATATGGCAGTACCACTGGACATATACGGCAGTATCACTGGACAAATATGGCAGTATCACTGGATTTATACGGCAGTACCACTGAATTTATACGGCAGTACCGCTGGACATATACGGCAGTATCACTGGAAATATGTTGCAGTATCACTGGATTTATATGGCAGTACCGCTGGACATATACGGCAATGTCACTGGACTGGATTTATACGTCAGTACCACTGGACATATACAGCAGCATCTGGATTTATACAGCAGTACCACTGGACCTATACGGCAGTATCACTGGAGTTATACGGCAGTACCTCTGGACATATACGGCAGTATCACTGGACATATACTGCAGTATCACTGGACTGTATTTATACACCAGTATCACTGGACATATACGGCAGTATCACTGGATTTATACGGCCGTACCGCTGGACATATACGGCAGTATCACTGGACATATATGGCAGTTTCACTGGATTTATACGGCAGTACCGCTGGACATATACGGCAGTACCACTTGACTGGATTTATATGCCAGTGCCACTGGACATATACGGCAGTATCACTGGATTTATTCACCAGTACCGCTGGACATATATGGCAGGATCACTGGACTGGATTTATTCATCAGTACCACTGGACATATATGGCAGTAACACTGGATTTATACAGCAGTTCCGCTGGACCTATACGGCAGTATCACTGGAATTATATGGCAGTACCGCTGGACATATACGGCAGTATCACTGGACATATACAGCAGTATCACTGGACTGTATTTATACGCCAGTATCACTGGACATATACGGCAGTATCACTGGATTTATACGGCTGTACCGCTGGACATATACGGCAGTATCACTGGACATATACGGCAGTTTCACTGGATTTATACGGCAGTACCGCTGGACATATACGGCAGTACCGCTTGACTGAATTTATATGCCAGTACCACTGGACATACAGATGTGTCCACTATTACCTTTCTGAAAACAGAGCTATGGTAGTAAATTTGGCATGACATATATTCCTTGTGCTTTTGTGCCGTCATATTGTGCCGTGAGAATTCGTGACAATTGATAGTTTCACCACTGGGTGGCCAGTGCATCAC
The DNA here is from genome assembly GCF_028390025.1 of Pseudophryne corroboree. Classification (NCBI taxonomy): domain Eukaryota; kingdom Metazoa; phylum Chordata; class Amphibia; order Anura; family Myobatrachidae; genus Pseudophryne; species Pseudophryne corroboree. Next base: position 326,057,526 of record NC_086451.1, read on the forward strand.
GTAACATAGCTTTGCACTAACATTGCTGTTAAATAGACACTGTAATCAGTATGGCCAGCTTTAAAGTCTAATTGCTAATTGTGTAGGTGTGAAAATCTCAGTGTGAGAGGCCTTTGAAGTAGACCCTTGGGGGTTACAGATTTTATCCTGGCTGGGGGATGTTACTATCAGAGACGTGCGGTGGGCACGTCCTTGCTTACTACAGTATACAGTATGTTGCTCAAAGCACAGAGGTGAATGAAATCTAAAGTGAAATTAAATAATAAGTTAATAAAAACCTTAGTGCTATAGAGTAAAAGAACATATTATAAGATTTTGCAATGATAAAATATTTCCAAATAAAGGGCGTCATTACGAGTTGATCAGACGAAGATGCTTTTTTCAGCCCGTGCGACAAACTAACCTCCGCCTATGGGGGTTGTTGTTTTTCCCATACCAAGGCTTTGATCACTTGTGCAGGCCTGTTATGGTAAAAAATGTTATACAGTTTCTAAGTAGTTCTGGACTTAGGGGGTCATTATGACCCAATCGCAGCGTGTTGTCGTTCGCACAGCTGCAATTGGGTCCCTACTGCACATGTGCGACGGCCGCTATGCGCACGCACGGCAATCAACGGGAAACGACGCTGGAACCGAAAAAAGCGATCGCTGCAATGATCGCACGAAGATTGACAGGCGGAGGGGGTACCTGGGTATCAACTCACCGTTTGCAGCCGTTTTCGGGGGGGGGGGGGGGGGAAGAAAATGCGGGTGTAGTGAGAGAAATGCAGGCATGTCCAGGACGGGTGTTTGACGTCAGAGCCAGGACCGAACAGGCTGAAAACGTTGCAGCAGGTAAGTAAGTCACCGGCACCCCTGCACTGAGGACACCGCCGGCACCCCTGCACTGGGGATGCTGCCAGCACTCCTGCGCTGAGGACACCCCCTGCACTGCCGACACTGCCGGCACTTTTGCACCGAGGACACTTCCGGCACTCCCACACTGCCTGCACCCCTGACTGCTGACACTTCTGGCACCCCTGCGCTGGGGATACTGCCAGCACTCCTGCACTGAAGACACCTCTCGCACCAAGGACACTTCTGGCACTCCCACACTGCCGACACCCTTGAACTCCTGCACTAAGGACACCTCCAGTACTCCCGCACTGCCGACACTGCCGGTACCCCTGCACTGAGGACACCGCTGGCACTTCCCGCACTGCCGACACTCCTGCACTGGGTATACTGCTAGCATTCCTGCACTGAGGACACCTCCTGCACTGCCGACACTGCCGGCACCCCTGCACAGAGGACACTTCCGGCACTCCCACACTGCTGGCACCCCTGAACTCCTGCAATGAGGACACCGCCCTCACTGCCAGCACTCCTGCAATGAGGACACCTTTTGCACTGCCGACACCCCTGCCCTGCCGGCACACCTATTGCTAGCACTCATGGACTGAGGACACCTCCCGCACTGCCGGCACTTCTACACCGAGGACACTTCCGGCAACCCCACACTGCCGGCACCCCTGAATTCCTGCAATGAGGACACCTCCCGCACTGTCGACACTGCCGGCACACCTGCACTGGGGATACTGCCAGCACTCCTAGACTGAGGACACCTCCCGCACTGCTGGCACCCCTGCACCGAGGACACTTCCGACACTCCCACACTGCCGACACTGCCAGCACCCCTGAACTCCTGCACTGGGGACACCTCCCACACAGCCAACACTGCTGGAACCCCTGCACCGAGGACACTTCTGGCACTCCCAAACTGCCGACACCCCTGAACTCTTGCACTAAGGACACCTCCAGTACTCCCGCACTGCCGACACTGCCGACACCCCTGCACTGAGGACACCACCGGCACTGCCTGCACTGCTGACACTCCTGCACTGGGGATACTGTCAGAAGTCCTGCACTAAGGACACCTCCCGCACTGTTGACACTGCCGGCACACCTGCACTGGGGGTACTGCCAGCACTGCTAGACTGAGGACACCTCCCGCACTGCTGGCACCCCTGCACCGAGGACACTTCAGACACTCCCCCACTGCCGACACTGCCAGCACCCTTGAACTCTTGCACTGAGGACACCTCCCACACTGCCAACACTGCTGGAACCCCTGCACCAAGGACACTTCTGGCACTCCCAAACTGCCGACACCCATGAACTCCTGCACTAAGGACACCTCCAGTACTCCCACACTGCCGACACTGCCGACACCCCTGCACTGAGGACACCACCGCACTACCTGCACTGCTGACACTCCTGCACTGGGGATACTGCCAGAATTCCTGCACTAAGGACACCTCCTGCACTGCCGACACTGCCAGCACCCCTGCACTGAGGACACTTCCGGCACTCCCACACTGCTGGCACCCCTGAACTCCTGCAATGAGGACACCGCCCTCACTGCCGGCACTCCTGCAATGAGGACACCTTTTGCACTGCCGACACCCCTGCCCTGCCGGCACACCTATTGCTAGCACTCATGGACTGAGGACACCTCCCGCACTGTAAAGCATGAAATGCCAAATATTCCATTTTTAAATTCTCTCCCTTTATTGACTTTTCACAGATCACCGGACATGAATCCTATCGAGCTAGTCTGGTCTCAAATGAAAAGTTATATTCGTTCTCAATGTAAGCCAAGGACAAAAGAGCAACTGATTGATGGCATCAATACATTTTGGAAAAACGTACTTACATTGGAGACCTGTAATAATTATGTAGACCATTTATTTTCTGTGCTGCCAGTGATTATAGAAAGAAATGGACAAGCCAGCTGCATGTAATTGGAATGGATCATATTGTCGACAAAAAGAAGGTCAACAGTCATTAGGTCGACCAATATTGGTCGACAGGCCATATGTCGACACATCAAAAAAGACAGTACGCAAACGAGTAATGCATAGAATTTGCATAAAGGGCCCTTTACCTATCGTACTCATCCTTTCTGCAAATGCTTGAAATATCAAAATTAGACTACCTGCTTAAATTAATTAATTTGTTATATTTTATCTGTAACATGTACTTCACCCTAGTATTACATTTGTTATGCAATCTTGAAAATTGTTTTTAAAAAAAAGTAGTCACCTCTGCAACACTGTATACTGTAATTGTGTATGGATTGTACAAAGCATCCAAGTGATTGCATTCAGTTTTGTCTAACTTACAGTATATTTATACTATTTAGTTGGAATTATTTTATCATTGCAAAGTCTTATAATATGTTCCGTTACCTTGTAGCACTATTAGGTTTTAATTGACTTATTCTTTAATGTCACTTTAGACTTCATTCACCTCTGTGCTCTGAGTAACAAATAACTCCAATTTTTGCATTAATAAACTGAGGCTCTGAATTGCTAAAAGTTCACTGTTTATTTCAAATTCCAGGACAGCAGCCCTTCCCCCACCCAGAATACATGTTACTGTGCTGTGTCTCTATTCCCCAAGGAATCTACTTCAAAGGCCTCTCACACTGAGATTTTCACACCTTCACAATTAAGAACTGGACTCTAAAGCTGGCAATACTGTACATCAGAACGACCTGAATACAATCACACACACATAGCGATTTGGGCTGCTTTTCTAATTGATTTGCTGAGTCACTTAGAAATACAGCACAAATCGCTATGTGTGTATGGACTATAGCGATAGTGATGTGCGTCCCTGCATGCTTGAAAGATCTAGTCATCACCCATGTTTTCTCTATTGCAAACACGGGCAGTGACAGATCGCTCAGCACACATCGCTGGTGCAGCTCTGTGTGCTGAGTGATCTTGCTGAGCCCGTGTGATCACCGATATCGCTGGGCAGAAAACCACTCAGCGCATACATACTGAGTGATTTTCCGCCTGCCCAGCGATGTCAGCAGGAGTGAATGGTTTTGCATAGCAGGACGCTTCCTGCTGAGGTGTCCTCAGTGCGGGAGTGCCAGAAGTGTCCACGGTACCATCAACCAAGTGCAAGGAGGACATCTCCCGCACTACTGACACTCCTGCACTGGGGATACTGCCAGCCCCCCTGCACTGATTACACCACCTACACCTCTGCACCGGGGACACTACTGGCACTCCCACATGTATTGGAGATATATTAATACTTCACAATTAGCTGCCGCTGCTGATATTCCCGTGTGCCTGATGGATAAATTGCCCTGCACATATGGATGTCCATGTTGCTGCCCACGGTGCTGTTGGTGGCTAGAGGTTGGAGGAGAAGCCACCGGCATCCTTGATTCTGCTGACCGGAAGTCTGACCCGGTCACATGCTCGTTGCCAGGGGTTACATGCTCGTTGCCAGGGGTTACATATGCTTTTTGCCATAGGGGTTATATGCTTAGAGCCAGGGGGTTACATGCTCATTCTGGGTAGCGCTGGGTAATGGTCTAGTAATACCCCTGGCATCTGTCTCCTTTAAGGGCCGTCTTCCATGCTGTCTGCATGGAATCTGCAGCTTCCAGTAGTAGGTAGAGCCTAAGCATCTATTGTGCCGGTGCCCCCCCAGGACTCAGCCATTCCGGCTGCTGGCTTATGGCTGATCAGGCCCTGGGTCTCATGTTTCTTCACCCACTTGTATGGCAGGCAGAGCACCCACTGACTTATGGAGCACAGCCCAAGCACAGGACTGATTTGTGGCAGACAGGCACAGCACCCACTTGTATGGCAGACAGAGCACCCAGTGACTTATTATGGCAACACAGCCTCAGCACTGGACCGATTTGTGGCAGACAGACGCAGCACCCACTTGTATGTCAGACACTGTCGATCTTCAGACCGGATCCCAGTGAAATATATGTGGTATTGAAATACCAAAAATTCTCTCTACTCGCATCTTAACCACCAAACAATTGCAAAAAATGACAAGTATTTTAGTTAGTATCATAATTTCTATATTGAATCTCTGTTTGGAGTTTGTATGAACTCTTAATCAGCACATTATCAATCACAAGGAAAAATATTTTTTTAAACATATAGGCAACATTGAGCCAGGTACATGTTGGAAGTTAGTATGAGAGATGTATTGGAAAAATATTAATACTTCACAATTAGCTGCTGCAGCTGATATTCCCGTGTGCATGATGGATAAATTGCCCTGCACATACGGCTCATGGGGGTCATTCTGACCCGATCGCTGCTGCTGACCAGCCGCTGCGGGCCGTGTAGTAATGAGTAGCTCCCGGCCAGCACGCTAAAGCTGCGCTGGCCGGGAGCTACCTCTGAAGTACAAAAGCATCGCCGCTGTGCAATACTTTTGCACTTCTGCAGGGGGGGGGCGTAACTGACCTGCGGGGCGGACTGGCCCTGTGCTGGGCATCCCCCACATGTCTCTGTTCCTGATCGTAGCCCTGCAAAATTTTGCAGGGCTACGATCAACTCGGAATGACCCCCCCATAGCTGCAATTTTGTTAGCAGATGGGCAAAACCATGGGGGTCATGCAGGCCTGATTGCACGCTAGGTTGTTTTGCTGAGCTGCGATCAGGACATAACTGCGCATGTGTGTGCCCCGCAATACGCAGGCGCGTCGCACAGGTACAAAGTGGATCGTTGCTGAGCAATGGATTTAATGAAGAATCCATTCGCACAGACAATCGCAAGGAGATTGACTGGAAGAAAACATTTGTGGATGTCAACTGACCGTTTTCTGGGAGTGTTTGGAAAAACGCAGGTGTGTCTATGCGTTTGCAGGGTGGGTGTCTGATGTAAATTCTGGGCAAACACTTTAGCCTGTTCGTGTCCGGAATTGACGTCAGACACCTGCCCTGCAAACGCTTGGACACGCCTGCGTTTTTCCAAACACTCCCAGAAAGCGTTCAGTTGCCACCCACAAATGCCCTCTTCCTGTCAATCTCCTTGCGATCTGCTGTGCGAATCGATTCTTCGTTAAATCCATTGCTCAGCAATGATCCGCTTTGTACCCGTACGACGCACATGCGCATTGAGGTGCATACGCATGTGCAGTTTCGACCTGATCGCAATGCTGCAAAACAACCTAGCGTGCGATCATTTCGGAATGACCCCCATGGTTTTGCCCATTTGCAAATAAAATGCTGCTAGAATCAGGTCTGAACTACTCCCTCTAGAATCTCTTTATCAGACTTTCTGCTTGCTCAGTTTCTGAAAATGCCACCTGCTGTCTGAAAAGTGGTACTGCACTATATTTCAGAGGAGATACACATGGCTTGCCATGTATATCTTAAGAGGAAAGCTTATCTCGTGCCATGAACGGCAGGCCATGATACTATTTTCAGAAAGGTAATAGTGGACACATCTGTATACGGCAGTGTCACTGGATTTATACGGCAGTACCACTGGACATATACGGCAGTACCGCTTGACTGGATTTATATGCCAGTACCACTGGACATATACGGCAGTGTCACTGGATTTATATGGCAGTACCACTGGACATATACGGAAATATCACTGGATTTATACAGCAGTACCGCTGGACATATATGTCAGTATCACTGGACATATACGGCAGTATCACTTAACATATATGGCAGTACCACTGGACTTATACAGCAGCACAGGGGACACCACCACTGGATTGATGCAGGACAACACAGCACCACTGCAATGGACTGGACTTATACAGCAGCACTGAACATATGGCAGCAGAGGACATCACCACAACTAAGATAAGTATTTTCCCTTGCGTTAGGGACATCTTTCACCTTATGTAGCAATGATGACCTGTAATCATCATTGGTTAGTGCTTTGGTAAAATCTCTTTTAGTACCCATGTTAGTAACCTTACCGCCTGCTCTTACCCTCCCCCCAACTTCTCCCCCATTTCGTTTACTACCGCCATCCCCATTATTCTCACTGCATGACCCGTAGTTTCTTGCTAAACCCTCCCCCCAGGCTCCTAGTTTAAAATCTCCTCCAACCTTCTAAACATCCTTCCCCCTGATGCAGCACAAGACACTACCACTGTACTGATGCAGCACAACAAAGCACCACTGGACTAGACTTATACAGCGGCACTGGACATATGGCAGCAGAGGACACCACCAGTGTGACTATAACATAGTAACATAGTAACATAGTATCTAAGGTTGAAAAAAGACAATTGTCCATCGAGTTCAACCTATTTGTGGTCTCCTATGCACGATTATTTTGTAGAAAAGTTTGACTGAAGTTGATGACTGCCGTTACGTTTTACCCCTCCGTTACCCTGGATATCCTTATCCATTAGGAATTTATCTAACCCATTCTTAAAGGTGTTGACTGCCATTACAACTCCCTCAGGCAGGGAATTCCAAACACATATCGTCCTTACCGTAAAAAAGCCTTTACGCTGTATTGTGCGGAATCTCCTCTCCTCTAACCTGAGCGAGTGTCCACGAGATCTCTGTGTTGATCCAACCAAAAACAGGTCCTGCGCAAGATCTGTATAATGTCCCCTTATATATTTGTAAATGTTGATCATGTCCCCTCTTAATCTCCTCTTTTCCAGTGTAAACATGCCTAGTCTTGCAAGCCTTTCCTCGTACTCCAGCATCTCCATACCCTTAATCACCCGCCTTTGAACCTTTTCTAGCTCCAGGATATCCTTTTTGTAGTAAGGTGCCCAGAATTGTACACAGTATTCAAGGTGTGGCCTCACAAGTGATTTATATAACGGGAGTATAATACTCTCGTCCCTAGCATCAATTCCCCATTTTATGCATGCTAATATCTTATTAGCCTTCTTTGCTGCAGTCCTACTTTGGGTACTACTGCTTAGTTTGCTATCTATGAGGACACCTAAGTCATTTTCCAGTACAGAATCCCCTAATTTTACCCCATTTAGTAGGTAGGTGTTATTTTTGTTCTTGTTACCACAGTGCATTACCTTACACTTGTCTGTAATGAAAGCGCATTCTCCATTTCGCTGCCCAAGCTTCTAATTTAACTAAGTCGTTCTGAAGCGACTCAGCATCCCCCTCCGCATTTATAACTTTACACAATTTGGTATCATCTGCAAAAATTGACACCATGCTCTTTAGACCTTCTGTTAGGTCGTTAATGAAAATATTGAACAATAGCGGTCCTAATACTGAGCCTTGCGGCACACCACTTAGCACTTCAGTCCAAGTTGAAAAAGATCCATTAACCACAATGCGCTGCTCCCTATTATCTAACCGGTTTTTGACCCAAGTGCATATTGTGCTTCCTAGCCCTGATTCTTGTAGCTTGTAGATAAGTCTCATGTGTGGTACAGTGTCGAATGCTTTGGCAAAATCTAAAAAGATTACATCCACCTCTTTACCCTGATCTAGGTTTGCGCTTACTGTTTCATAAAAGCCAAGTAAATTGGTTTGACAGGATCTGTCCTTCATAAACCCATGTTGATTCCTTTTAATGACCTTATTGACTTCAAGGAACTTCTGAATACTCTCTCTTAGAATACCTTCCAATACTTACCCCACTATAGATGTAAGACTAACTGGTCTATAATTACCTGGTTCAGCTTTACTTCCCTTTTTGAATATATGCACTATTTCCGCTATACGCCAGTCTTTGGGAACCATACCTGATATAACTGAATCCTTAAAGATCAAAAATAGCGGTTTTGCAAGTTCAGAGTGAAGCTCCATTAGAACCCTTGGGTGAATACCATCGGGACCTGGTGACTTATTAATCTTTAAATGTTTTAATCGGTCACAGACTACTTCCTCGCATAAATAAGTACCTATCAGTGGGATATTCTCATTATTGAGATTATGTGTTAGTCCCTGAATTGGGTCCTCTCTAGTAAATACTGTTGAAAAAAACTAATTTAGTGTGTCCGCTATGTCATTATCATTTTTGCTTAAGACTCCCAACTTGTCTTTTAATGAGCCTATACTCTCCTTCTTTAATCTCTTGCTATTAATGTATTTAAAGATTTTTTGGGGATTTGCTTTGCTTTCCTTTGCTACTAGTTTTTCAGTTTCTACTTTAGCCGCTCTTTTTTCCTTTTTGCATATTTTGTTACATTCCTTATAGTGCTGAAATGACTCTGCTTCCCCGTCAGATTTGTATTTTTTAAATGCTCGCCTTTTCTTGCCCATAAGTTCCTTTATCTTTTTGTTAAGCCACATCGGTTTATGATTTTTATTCCTTTTTTTGCTGCTCGTAGGAATAAATTTGAGTGTATTTTTAGCTAGCAGGAATTTTAGTACCTCCCATTTATCCGTGGTATTTTTTCCTAAAAACAAACCTTCCCATTCAATATCCCTGAAAAATATCCTCATCTTTTCAAAATTCGCTTTGCTAAAGTTTAGAGTCCTAGTTGAGCCAGTATAGGGCTGTTTATGAAAACTGATATTGAATGTGACCATATTGTGGTCGCTGTTTCCTATGGGTTCCCCTACTATAATACCTGATACCAAATCCCCATTGTTTGTTAATACCAGGTCTAAGATTGCATTGTACCTAGTTGGTTCCTCAATTAGTTGAACTAAGTAGTTATCATTAAGTGTGTTTAAAAACATATTGCCCCTAGCAGTATCACATGAATAATTTTTCCAGTTTATCTCTGGATAGTTAAAATCTCCCATCACTACTATGTCTCCTACTCCTGCTGCTCTTTCAATTTGCTTTAGTAACAATTCCTCATCAGATATGTTGATACCAGGCGGCCTAGAGCATACTCCCAATACCAACTTTTTTATTCCTTTTTCCCCGGATGCAATTTCTACCCATTATGTCTCGACAGTGTCTACAGTCCCCTCCTGAATATCTTCCCGTATATCAGGTTTTAAAAACGGATTTACGTAAAGACACCCTTTTTATTTAGTCTGTCTCTCCTAAACAGCGTATAGCCCTCTAGATTGACTATCCAATCATGAGATTCGTCCCACCAAGTTTCAGTAATGCCTATAATATCATACTGTTTGCTTGCTGCAAATATTTCTAGTTCGCCCTTTTTACCAGTAATGCTTCTAGCGTTTACATACATACAACTAAGATAAGTATTTTCCCTTGCGTTAGGGACATCTTTCACCTTATGTAGCAATGATGACCTGTAATCATCATTGGTTAGTGCTTTGGTAAAATATCTTTTAGTACCCATGTTAGTAACCTTACCGCCTGCTCTTACCCTCCCCCCAACTTCTCCCCCATTTCGTTTACTACCGCCATCCCCATTATTCTCACTGCATGACCCGTAGTTTCTAGCTAAACCCTCCCCCCAGGCTCCTAGTTTAAAATCTCCTCCAACCTTCTAACCATCCTTACCCCTGGTGCAGCACAAGACACTACCACTGTACTGATGCAGGACAACACAGCACCACTGCACTGGACTGATGCAGCATAAGACACTACACTGGACTGAGCAGCACAAGAGAGCATTGGAATCGCCACCCCACTTTCCCTCCCACACAGACACTGGCACAGACATTGAGGATGGAGTCAAGTCCTTTTACTACACTCTCCAATGCCGCAGTGAAAATGACGGCAACGCCCGGCTCCTTATATGGAATCCAAATTCCGCGAGAATCTGACAGCGGAATTATGACATTTTGCCTCGTTCTGTTTTCCGAGTCAGGCGGGAAAACCCGAGCCGGACTCAGAACCAGGCACGGGTAGTGAAGTCCGGTAAGGTTTGGTTCTCAGGGAACCGAACCCGCTCATCTCTAATTATTTCTTAGATGTACAGTTTGCGTTATAGCCATAGATTATTATATATGCTCATACATAGTCAGTTATTCCATATTCAGGCAGTGTGTTAGCACTAAAATCCCCTGAACAGTTCAAAGTGCAGGTCTGTTCCCAACTTATCATGTATCCCTGCTTCTGAGACAATGCTCCAAAATAATCATAGATATCAATGATTATCCGTTCGGCCCTCTGTTATGTATTTAATCAACAGTCTTGGTAATCATGTGTGCAGCGCTGTTAATTATCCAGGGCAATGTTTCAATCAGCATCTCCCCTAACAAGCCTTATTTCATCACATACGGAATTATTAATCATGTGCTCCGCTCTGTCTATTGATTAGGGCAGTACTTATTTATCAGAGTCTTAAGCACATATACTGTATACAATCACATGTTCATACACACTGCACTGTCTATAGGATCAGGGCAGTGCTAAGAGAATATACTGTATGCCTCCTCAACCAAGGCACACACTTAAAACTAGAGATGAGCGCCGGAAATTTTTCGGGTTTTGTGTTTTGGTTTTGGGTTCGGTTCCGCGGCCGTGTTTTGGGTTCGACCGCGTTTTGGCAAAACCTCACCGAATTTTTTTTGTCGGATTCGGGTGTGTTTTGGATTCGGGTGTTTTTTTCAAAAAACCCTAAAAAACAGCTTAAATCATAGAATTTGGGGGTCATTTTGATCCCAAAGTATTATTAATCTCAAAAACCATAATTTACACTCATTTTCAGTCTATTCTGAATACCTCACACCTCACAATATTATTTTTAGTCCTAAAATTTGCACCGAGGTCGCTGTGTGAGTAAGATAAGCGACCCTAGTGGCCGACACAAACACCGGGCCCATCTAGGAGTGGCACTGCAGTGTCACGCAGGATGTCCCTTCCAAAAAACCCTCCCCAAACAGCACATGACGCAAAGAAAAAAAGAGGCGCAATGAGGTAGCTGACTGTGTGAGTAAGATAAGCGACCCTAGTGGCCGACACAAACACCGGGCCCATCTAGGAGTGGCACTGCAGTGTCACGCAGGATGTCCCTTCCAAAAAACCCTCCCCAAACAGCACATGACGCAAAGAAAAAAAGAGGCGCAATGAGGTAGCTGACTGTGTGAGTAAGATAAGCGACCCTAGTGGCCGACACAAACACCGGGCCCATCTAGGAGTGGCACTGCAGTGTCACGCAGGATGTCCCTTCCAAAAAACCCTCCCCAAACAGCACATGACGCAAAGAAAAAAAGAGGCGCAATGAGGTAGCTGACTGTGTGAGTAAGATAAGCGACCCTAGCGGCCGACACAAACACCGGGCCCATCTAGGAGTGGCACTGCAGTGTCACGCAGGATGTCCCTTCCAAAAAACCCTCCCCAAACAGCACATGACGCAAAGAAAAAAAGAGGCGCAATGAGGTAGCTGACTGTGTGAGTAAGATAAGCGACCCTAGTGGCCGACACAAACACCGGGCCCATCTAGGAGTGGCACTGCAGTGTCACGCAGGATGTCCCTTCCAAAAAACCCTCCCCAAACAGCACATGACGCAAAGAAAAAAAGAGGCGCAATGAGGTAGCTGACTGTGTGAGTAAGATAAGCGACCCTAGTGGCCGACACAAACACCGGGCCCATCTAGGAGTGGCACTGCAGTGTCACGCAGGATGTCCCTTCCAAAAAACCCTCCCCAAACAGCACATGACGCAAAGAAAAAAAGAGGCGCAATGAGGTAGCTGACTGTGTCAGTAAGATAAGCGACCCTAGTGGCCGACACAAACACCGGGCCCATCTAGGAGTGGCACTGCAGTGTCACGCAGGATGGCCCTTCCAAAAAACCCTCCCCAAACAGCACATGACGCAAAGAAAAATAAAAGAAAAAAGAGGTGCAAGATGGAATTGTCCTTGGGCCCTCCCACCCACCCTTATGTTGTATAAACAGGACATGCACACTTTAACCAACCCATCATTTCAGTGACAGGGTCTGCCACACGACTGTGACTGATATGACGGGTTGGTTTGGACCCCCCCCAAAAAAGAAGCAATTAATCTCTCCTTGCACAAACTGGCTCTACAGAGGCAAGATGTCCACCTCATCATCATCCTCCGATATATCACCGTGTACATCCCCCTCCTCACAGATTATCAATTCGTCCCCACTGGAATCCACCATCTCAGCTCCCTGTGTACTTTGTGGAGGCAATTGCTGCTGGTCAATGTCTCCGCGGAGGAATTGATTATAATTCATTTTAATGAACATCATCTTCTCCACATTTTCTGGATGTAACCTCGTACGCCGACTGCTGACAAGGTGAGCGGCGGCACTAAACACTCTTTCGGAGTACACACTTGTGGGAGGGCAACTTAGGTAGAATAAAGCCAGTTTGTGCAAGGGCCTCCAAATTGCCTCTTTTTCCTGCCAGTATAAGTACGGACTGTGTGACGTGCCTACTTGGATGCGGTCACTCATATAATCCTCCACCATTCTTTCAATGTTGAGAGAATCATATGCAGTGACAGTAGACGACATGTCCGTAATCGTTGTCAGGTCCTTCAGTCCGGACCAGATGTCAGCATCAGCAGTCGCTCCAGACTGCCCTGCATCACCGTCAGCGGGTGGGCTCGGAATTCTGAGCCTTTTCCTCGCACCCCCAGTTGCGGGAGAATGTGAAGGAGGAGATGTTGACAGGTCGCGTTCCGCTTGACTTGACAATTTTCTCACCAGCAGGTCTTTCAACCCCAGCAGACTTGTGTCTGCCGGAAAGAGAGATCCAAGGTAGGTTTTAAATCTAGGATCGAGCACGGTGGCCAAAATGTAGTGCTCTGATTTCAACAGATTGACCACCCGTGAATCCTTGTTAAGCGAATTAAGGGCTCCATCCACAAGTCCCACATGCCTAGCGGAATCGCTCCGTGTTAGCTCCTCCTTCAATGTCTCCAGCTTCTTCTGCAAAAGCCTGATGAGGGGAATGACCTGACTCAGGCTGGCAGTGTCTGAACTGACTTCACGTGTGGCAAGTTCAAAGGGCATCAGAACCTTGCACAACGTTGAAATCATTCTCCACTGCACTTGAGACAGGTGCATTCCACCTCCTATATCGTGCTCAATTGTATAGGCTTGAATGGCCTTTTGCTGCTCCTCCAACCTCTGAAGCATATAGAGGGTTGAATTCCGCCTCGTTACCACTTCTTGCTTCAGATGATGGCAGGGCAGGTTCAGTAGTTTTTGGTGGTGCTCCAGTCTTCTGTACGTGGTGCCTGTACGCCGAAAGTGTCCCGCAATTCTTCTGGCCACCGACAGCATCTCTTGCACGCCCCTGTCGTTTTTTAAAAAATTCTGCACCACCAAATTCAAGGTATGTGCAAAACATGGGACGTGCTGGAATTTGCCCATATTTAATGCACACACAATATTGCTGGCGTTGTCCGATGCCACAAATCCACAGGAGAGTCCAATTGGGGTAAGCCATTCCGCGATGATCTTCCTCAGTTGCCGTAAGAGGTTTTCAGCTGTGTGCGTATTCTGGAAAGCGGTGATACAAAGCGTAGCCTGCCTAGGAAAGAGTTGGCGTTTGCGAGATGCTGCTACTGGTGCCGCCGCTGCTGTTCTTGCGGCGGGAGTCCATACATCTACCCAGTGTGCTGTCACTGTCATATAGTCCTGACCCTGCCCTGCTCCACTTGTCCACATGTCCGTGGTTAAGTGGACATTGGGTACAACTGCATTTTTTAGGACACTGGTGAGTCTTTTTCTGACGTCCGTGTACATTCTCGGTATCGCCTGCCTAGAGAAGTGGAACCTAGATGGTATTTGGTAACGGGGGCACACTGCCTCAATAAATTGTCTAGTTCCCTGTGAACTAACGGCGGATACCGGACGCACGTCTCACACCAACATAGTTGTCAAGGCCTCAGTTATCCGCTTTGCAGCAGGATGACTGCTGTGATATTTCATCTTCCTCGCAAAGGACTGTTGGACAGTCAATTGCTTACTGGAAGTAGTACAAGTGGGCTTACGACTTCCCCTCTGGGATGACCATCGACTCCCAGCAGCAACAACAGCAGCGCCAGCAGCAGTAGGCGTTACACGCAAGGATGCATCGGAGGAATCCCAGGCAGGAGAGGACTCGTCAGAATTGCCAGTGACATGGCCTGCAGGACTATTGGCATTCCTGGGGAAGGAGGAAATTGACACTGAGGGAGTTGGTGGGGTGGTTTGCGTGAGCTTGGTTACAAGAGGAAGGGATTTACTGGTCAGTGGACTGCTTCCGCTGTCGGCCAAAGTTTTTGAACTTGTCACTGACTTATTATGAATGCGCTGCAGGTGACGTATAAGGGAGGATGTTCCGAGGTGGTTAACGTCCTTACCCCTACTTATTACAGCTTGACAAAGGGAACACACGGCTTGACAAATGTTGTCCGCATTTCTGGTGAAATACTTCCACACCGAAGAGCTGATTTTTTTGGTATTTTCACCAGGCATTTCAACGGCCATATTCCTCCCACGGACAACAGGTGTCTCCCCGGGTGCCTGACTTAAACAAACCACCTCACCATCAGAATCCTCCTGGTCAATTTCCTCCCCAGCGCCAGCAACACCCATATCCTCCTCATCCTGGTGTACTTCAACACTGACATCTTCAATCTGACTATCAGGAACTGGACTGCGGGTGCTCCTTCCAGCACTTGCAGGGGGCGTGCAAATGGTGGAAGGCGCATGCTCTTCACGTCCAGTGTTGGGAAGGTCAGGCATCGCAACCGACACAATTGGACTCTCCTTGTGGATTTGGGATTTCAAAGAACGCACAGTTCTTTGCGGTGCTACTGCTTTTGCCAGCTTGAGTCTTTTCATTTTTCTAGCGAGAGGCTGAGTGCCTCCATCCTCATGTGAAGCTGAACCACTAGCCATGAACATAGGCCAGGGCCTCAGCCGTTCCTTGCCACTCCGTGTGGTAAATGGCATATTGGCAAGTTTACGCTTCTCCTCCGACAATTTTATTTTAGGTTTTGGAGTCCTTTTTTTACTGATATTTGGTGTTTTGGATTTGACATGCTCTGTACTATGACATTGGGCATCGGCCTTGGCAGACGACGTTGCTGGCATTTCATCGTCTCGGCCATGACTAGTGGCAGCAGCTTCAGCACGAGGTGGAAGTGGATCTTGATCTTTCCCTAATTTTGGAACCTCAACATTTTTGTTCTCCATATTTTAATAGGCACAACTAAAAGGCACCTCAGGTAAACAATGGAGATGGATGGATACTAGTATACAATTATGGATGGACTGCCGAGTGCCGACACAGAGGTAGCTACAGCCGTGGACTACCGTACTGTACTGTGTCTGCTGCTAATATAGACTGGATGATAATGAGATGTAGTATGTATAAAGAAGAAAGAAAAAAAAAACCACGGGTAGGTGGTATACAATTATGGATGGACTGCCGAGTGCCGACACAGAGGTAGCTACAGCCGTGGACTACCGTACTGTGTCTGCTGCTAATATAGACTGGTTGATAAAGAGATGTAGTATGTATGTATAAAGAAGAAAGAAAAAAAAACCACGGGTAGGTGGTATACAATTATGGACGGACTGCCGAGTGCCGACACAGAGGTAGCTACAGCCGTGGACTACCGTACTGTGTCTGCTGCTAATATAGACTGGTTGATAAAGAGATGTAGTATGTATGTATAAAGAAGAAAGAAAAAAAAACCACGGGTAGGTGGTATACAATTATGGATGGACTGCCGAGTGCCGACACAGAGGTAGCTACAGCCGTGGACTACCGTACTGTACTGTGTCTGCTGCTAATATAGACTGGATGATAATGAGATGTAGTATGTATAAAGAAGAAAGAAAAAAAAACCACGGGTAGGTGGTATACAATTATGGATGGACTGCCGAGTGCCGACACAGAGGTAGCTACAGCCGTGGACTACCGTACTGTGTCTGCTGCTAATATAGACTGGTTGATAAAGAGATGTAGTATGTATGTATAAAGAAGAAAGAAAAAAAAACCACGGGTAGGTGGTATACAATTATGGATGGAATGCCGAGTGCCGACACAGAGGTAGCTACAGCCGTGGACTACCGTACTGTGTCTGCTGCTAATATAGACTGGTTGATAATGAGATGTAGTATGTACAAAGAAGAAAGAAAAAAAAAACCACGGGTAGGTGGTATACAATTTTGGACGGACTGCCGAGTGCCGACACAGAGGTAGCTACAGCCGTGGACTACCGTACTGTGTCTGCTGCTAATATAGACTGGTTGATAATGAGATGTAGTATGTATAAAGAAGAAAGAAAAAAAAACCACGGGTAGGTGGTATACAATTATGGATGGACTGCCGAGTGCCGACACAGAGGTAGCTACAGCCGTGAACTACCGTACTGTGTCTGCTGCAACTGGATGATAAATAATGATATAAAAAATATATATATATCACTACTGCAGCCGGACAGGTATATATTATATAATGACGGACCTGCTGGACACTGTCTGTCAGCAGAATGAGTTTTTTATTTTATAGAATAAAAAAACACCACACAAGTCACACGACGTGTGTTTAACTTTTACAGGCAGACATTCACAATACAATATAGTATACTATACTATATACTGGTGGTCAGGTCACTGGTCAGTCACACTGGCAGTGGCACTCCTGCAGAAAAAAAGTGTGCACTGTTTAATTTTAATATGTACTCCTGGCTCCTGCTATAACCTAACTGCTCCCCAGTCTCCCCCACAATTAAGCTGTGTGAGCACAGTCAGATATTATACATAGATGATGCAGCAGCACACTGGGCTGAGCACAGATATGGTATGTGACTGAGTCACTGTGTATCGTTTTTTCAGGCAGAGAACGGATTATATTAAATAATATAAAACTGCACTGGTGGTCACTGGTCAGTCACTAGTATAACTAACTAATACTATCAGCAAAATTCTGCACTCTCTGTCTGAGTACTCCTCCTAAGCTCCAGTAAATGAAGTGTCACTGTCTCACTCTGTCACTAGTATAACTAACTAATACTATCAGCAAAATTCTGCACTCTCTGTCTGAGTACTCCTCCTAAGCTCCAGTAAATGAAGTGTCACTGTCTCACTCTCACTCTCCTATCTATTTCTTCTCTAAACGGAGAGGACGCCAGCCACGTCCTCTCACTATCAATCTCAATGCACGTGTAAAATGGCGGAGACGCGCGGCTCCTTATATAGAATCCGAGTCTCGCGATAGAATCCGAGCCTCGCGAGAATCCGACAGCGTCATGATGACGTTCGGGCGCGCTCGGGTTAACCGAGCAAGGCGGGAAGATCCGAGTCGCTCGGATCCGTGTAAAAAAAGCTGAAGTTCGGGCGGGTTCGGATTCCGAGGAACCGAACCCGCTCATCACTACTTAAAACACAATTAATCATATACACTGTCTATTGATCAGGTCAGTGTTTCTATAACAGAGTCTCAGGCACACATTTGTAGTCACATAATCACACACAATGGGGGTAATTACAAGTTGATCGCAGCAGGATTTTTTTTTAGCAATTGGGCAAAACCATGTGCACTGCAGGGGAGGCAGATATAACGTGCAGAAAGAGTTAGATTTGGGTGGGTTATTTTGTTTCTGTGCAGAGTAAATACTGGCTGCTTTATTTTTACACTGCAAATTAGATTGCAGATTGAACACACCACACCCAAATCTAACTCTCTCTGCACATGTTATATCTGCCTCCCCTGCAGTGCGCATGGTTTTGCCCAATTGCTAACAAAAATCCTGCTGTGATCAACTTGGAATTACCCCCTTTGTGCTGTCTATCAGGGCAGTGCTTAAAGAATATGTATCTCCTCTCAGTATGCAATACTTAGTCAAGGGCACAAATATCAGAACATCAGTCGTGATACTAGGTAATTAGAACATAGTTAGGTCTTACAGCCTCAGGGATGCCGATATACAGTTCACCTAAAGACACCCTTGAGAAAGCAGCCGTAGTTGAAACATACTGTACATCAGTGTCCTTGTGGCTGCAGTTTGGCTAGCACTTGGTTAATTTACAGCTGCTCCTGTCCTGAGCAAAGGGGAACACTTTTATGTATATTCCAGGAACAAAGAAGTTTTGTTACAAATGTAATGCATCTACAGTAAATAGCACACTTTGCTATGTTGGTAAGAATACACACATGAAACATCACTCCTAATTGTAAAATGGTTTACCTCTTGAGAGAAATATAATTTCATTATATATTCATCTAATTCAACACAATATTCTATTTTGACCTGATCAGATGGGGTGATACTGTATTTGTCCCTAAGGATAATAAAAATGAGGGTATAAGGTTAGATGATGATGAGAAGTCATATTGGATATATTTAAAAAAGGATAATATGAGATTTAATTATACTTTGGGAGGTATCCTACTGTATGTATGCAGTCTGAGATCAAGTGATAAAGTGAGGGCACATTCTATATACAGCAATAAATGCTAGTGACATAACAGGATAACTTAAATTAATGGATGGCAATATAATCTATACTGCATAACAGGATAACAGAGAAAAAAAAAACAGCAGCCACAGGTATTGAATTCAATTTTAACAGTGCCATAACTAGACATTTTGGTGCCCTGTGCCAGAAAAGAAATTGGTGCCCTGTCTCCTACCATATGTAAAATAGGGACATTACTGATCCACATTATGCCAGGTAGAGACCCTGATGCACATTATGATAGGTAGAGCCCCTGATGCACATTATGGGGCCAATTCAGTAAGGTTAGAATTTGTTAACCATAAGCACGCATGCTGTGGGCCGCCCAGCGCTGGGCAAGGCCACCCAGCATGCTGACTTGTGCCTCCCCCCCTGCTTCAAGCAGAAATTGTGAACTGCATGCAATTTCTGCTTGTTAGCAGAAATTAAGGATGACTCCTGCCGGTGCAGCTTAGCTGCGGCCGCAGGAGTCCTGGCACCATTTTTGCTGTTGCAGCGGCTGCATGTGATGTCACGCAGCCGCGTGGCCGCACCCCCGACACGCCCCCATACACGCATTCCAGCCCACTGTTTGGACTGGCACCCCCCGCAAAGCTCCGTTTCCACCCAGAAAATGGAGCATTGCCACCCCCTCCCGCCCCGCGACCGCCTCTGCCTGATTAACAGGCAGAGGTGATCGTATTTTCTGCGGCCCCCCCCAGAAAATGCAGGCGCATGTGCAGTAGGGCCTGCTGCCCATGCACCCGCGGCCCCTCAGCAAAAATTCCGTACGAATCGCTACTTGCGATTCATACTGAATTTTCCCCTATGCCAGGTAGAGCCCACATTATGTCAGGTAGAGCTTCTGATACACATTATGCCTGGTAAAGCCCACATTATGCCAGGTAGAGTTGCTGATACACATTTTGCCAGGTAGAGCCCACATTATGCCAATTAGAGCCATTGATACACATTATGCCAGGTAAAGCCCACATTATGCCAGGTACAGCCACTGAACCACATTATGCCAGGTAGAGCCCATATTAGCCAGATAGAGGCACTGATACACATTATGCCAATCAGAGGACACATTATGTCAGGTAGAGCCCATATTATGCCAGGTAGAGTTGCTGATACACATTTTGGCAGGTAGAGCCCACATCATGCCAAATAGAGCCCCTTATGCACATTATGCCAGATAAGCCCACATTATGTTTAGAGTGCAGGGTAAAGGGAGGGAGATAGATGCCTGAGCAATTGTTCAGTAACAAAGTATATTAGAAAGAAAATGTGTAGTGGGTGGCTCCAATTAAGGAAAAATAGATCCTATTTGAGGAATAATAATTCTGTAACAAGGAGGTGCTCCCCTGAGAGTAATGTTTGAGTATAGGTAGTAATGTATGAAAGAAAATACTCTCTTGCCAGGGGCACAAACCCACTATTAAGTATAAAACTTTGCTTTTAAGAAATAATGTCAATAAGAAAGGATGTATAATTTCCTAACAAAACAGATAAATGCAAATTAAACACAGAGAAATGCATAGACATAATAAACATACTATGGTAAAATGGTGTATTTACAGTATACATATATGAGCAGAGACCCTTTTGGAATAAAGCACATATATAGTAAAACTGGTGTAGGATTTCTCCAGGTAAATACATCTACACCTGTGTGAGCCAGGGGCCGTGACATCCAGCTGGAGCTGGCAACTGGGGAAGATAACAGACGGAGGAGTTTGAAAGAAACCGCTATAGGAACATACCCTGCACACTTCAAGTAAGCATACGTGTAAGCATGTCATGTTAGAAGATACCTGTTTCTTGTGGTTTATACAAGTCTGAAAGATACCTTTATACGTATATACCTGCTTGAGTTTATGTAAGCAAAAGTAAGCTTTTTTCTGTATTTGTGATCTTTCACACAATTTTGGGTGACCCTTTAAAAACTCATAAGACAATTTTGGGTGACCCTTTAAAAAACTCATAAGACACGAAGGGGAAAGGGTCAGAACATCACCCATATATCCCATTTATAATATAAGGTTCAGGAAAACCTTTACACATTGGAATTTTTTCTCTTTTTCCTTACACACCATTGTTGAGAGATACATCTATATTAACGAGCGAAGAGGGTGCCTTTTGGTGAAAAAATCGAAAGAAACCTTTATAGGAGTTCGTCCATGTATTATAAAGTAAGCAAGAAAGTGAGCATTCTGTGTTTTTAATCAAAACACTCTCCGGGTGGTCCCATAATACCATATAAAGACACAAAGGAGTGGATAATTGATACCCTTCAGTCACGTCATATTCCTCACATTGTGAAAAGAACTACTACACATTGGAGATTTTTGTCTTTGTCTTTCCTTCACATGTACCTGCTCGTGGAGAAATCATTTTGAGACTGCAATTGCAATCATTGGGACACTTGAAAGTAAACCGGTCTGACAACTTGTGTGTATATACCCATCAAGTATTGTAGCGCATATGATATAATCTTTTATTTTGTGACATTGGTTTTTTCCGGTAGATAACTCCGGAATATATCTATATCTGCAGCTGTAATACGTCCAGCGCAGGGAAGTGCACTTTGTTTTTTCTGGTGTAGGATTGTTTATATGTTTGTCTTAAGATAGCTTATTATCTGACAGAATTATATTGTCTTCCCAAATGTATATACTCAGCATGATCTAAAATGAAATCTAAAATATTGTGGCTGTTCCTTAATGCTAACACAACACAGATAATTGGCAATCAAGTGATCATTAGCTATTGATAGCAATATCATGTATAAGTAAAAAGAATGGTAGCCAGATAATTTACTTGGTGACTATTGAGTAGTTTTCATTCTGATGCATATTGAAATGATTTCTGAAAAGGTCAGGTTGGGAGAGGGGTATAGATCAGTAGACTTTGTGGTACCTAGCTTGAGTACACTCCTCCCAAGGGGTCAGCAATGTCTTGTGACTTAATTGGTCTTTATTTTAGGCATGATTAGAAGTAGGCATAAATCATATACAGAGTGCAGACTCTATTTAGTAATTGGGACCTTACCTTATATTTATTTATCTTAATTGAGATTTGTTTTTATGTATATTTGCATACTTTTCTTTCTTATTTATATAAAATAAAGCCTATTTATACATACAAGGGCTGAATATTTTCACCTACCTACCGGTAATAGGTTTGGTATATACTTAAGAACATGTGTTAAGGTTTACATTTACTTATAGCTACTGTATACATCTCATTCAGCACCACCACTCTTTTTTCCAGTCCTTTTTATATATAATTAGGAGAAGGGGGACCCTTTCAAATCTTGAAGTGGGCAATAGATATACCTAATAGAGAAGAGCACAGCTGTATTGCCCTCTTTTCCTTGAACTGATTTATGCTTGCTTATAATAATGCATAAATTAATGACCTATTAAGCAGCGTGACATTGCTGAACCCTGTGCAGAGTTGTAAGCAAGCTAGGCACCACAAAGTCTACTGATCTATTGCCCCCTCCCCCAACCTAACAGTACAAGAGAAGCAACAGTAGAAAAAAAAGTTATCTGCAAGGGAGGATGGGAATGAATCTGAGGAAAGAGGTCAAACTTGTCTGATTAAGACTCCTAATTCCACAAGCCCTCCCTTTACAGTATTTCAAATCCTCTTGGGCCACCACTATTCCTCAATGAAATACTCTCCACAAGGGCCTGACCTGATATGAAGGGTGGCCTCGCCTCAGGGTTTAACCTTCTTCAGGATCATGGAGCCTTCTACCAGTCAAAAATATACAGTACATGACTTTATCAAATGTATTATATTGATAGAGGTGCATCAGATGAAAATAACACAGAATGCCATAAATATCCTTAATTTAGTTATAGTGTAATGTTTTCTACCTGTACATGGCTAAGAGTCGATGCAGGGCTAAGGTGAAAAAAACACTTGTATATCTACCAATACATTGACAAAGGTGTATGATACATGTTTCAGTTTTCTGTAGAGTTGGAATATAGTAAGGAAACATTCCAAAATCCTAAAATGTAAGGCATTTCAATAAGTCAAGAGATTGTTTACAGTAGAATGCCTTGGACACAAGGGCGTAGCTACCATAGGTGCAGGGGATGCAGTTGCTATGGGGCTCGAGCCATCTCTGGGGCCCAGCACCCTTCCTCTGCTCCTAGTTGCGGAGCCCTGATGGCAACTATTACCGTAGAAGTGTGTTGCTGCACCGCAGTCACACCTTCTCACCTGGTTGGCCCCGCCTCTCCTGAGACTTAACTAATACTTG
The DNA here is from genome assembly GCF_028390025.1 of Pseudophryne corroboree. Lineage (NCBI taxonomy): Eukaryota > Metazoa > Chordata > Amphibia > Anura > Myobatrachidae > Pseudophryne > Pseudophryne corroboree. The sequence continues at coordinate 326,080,868 of NC_086451.1, forward strand.
GAGGAGGCATGGCTGAGTCTGCAGGGACATCCCCGGACCACAGCCACTCCTACTCTCAGCATCTGTGAGGAGGAGAGACTAGACGGACCCGGCCTTGAGAGCAGCAGATGTGGCTGCAGTTCAGCAGGCAGCAGCCCTCCCGCTGCAGGTTATGCAAGGGGGAGATCCTTTAAATAGTCGGGGGAAAGCGGGGGCGCCAGAATGGTATGAGGTTGGGGGCGCCAAAAAAATTACATATTGGCGCTCCCCCAATACCTCCCCCCAAGTGCGGGATAGCGCTTACCCCCGGGTCTCCGCAGTGACTTCTCCTTTAACAAGTGTGCTATTTGCTGTCGCAGCGTACTATACCATGCTAACCTGTACTGCTGGCTTTTCAGAGATGCATTACTGGGAGGCCATGCTGAGCCTGCTGGGACATCTCTGCCTCCTCCCAGTAATGCATCTGTGAAGAGCCGGCAAGACAGGAGAGCATGGTATAGCACGCTGTGGCAGCAAAGAGCACACCTGTTAAAGGAGAAGTCACTGTGGGGATCCAAGGTAAATGTTCCCAATCACCAGCGCCTGTTCTGCTGCCATATCACCAGCGCCTGTTCTGCTGCCCCCCTCCCCATTCCAACGTCACTGGCGGGAAGGGGTCTTTGATTAACTACCAAGGGGGAAAGGGTGCCTCTTGCAGTCAGTCGAGGGGGGGGGGGGGCAACTTACTATGCTATGGGGCCCCAATTTGCATAGCTATGCCCCTGCTTGGACACTTACATATAAAGTTACATTATTGCAAATATACCTTTGCCTTGAAAGGCGGTGCAGTAACTAATGATACTATTATATATAGAATCAATTTTATGATATTACGGATGAGCATTCAGTGTCTTGGGTCTCATTTTGTCCAAAGAACAACTAATACACTGCATCAAACTTCTCTCTGTATATTTCACTATGAACCCTGTGGTTTGTAGATATTGCACTAAACTGTCTGCAATCTGAAATAAAAAGACTTTTGTCTGCTTCTAGTAAAGGAGTAATAGGATAAAATAATTAAATTTGTGAACCAAACAGGCATTTCAATGACTGTACAGTCATAATGTAATAAGTTAAATATAATATAGTAATTTAATGTGCAATGTTTAAATATAAAATTGTTAATTTTACTTTGCTATTCTGTTACATTAAGCATTTACATTGTATTTCTAGATCTGCCATATTTTATTATCTCCTGAAGTATATTTATGGACTGTTAAAGATGCCATAAATGCATTACAAGTTTGGAATATTAAACAAAAGACTTTGAACTACAATTGTTTTCTTCTGACAAAAGAGTTACTGTGTGTACAGTAGAATAATGTTTCAAAACTAAAAGTTTCTGTATTTATATTTTCTTTTTGTTTTAACTAATGGAAAGAAACAAAATAAAAAATAGCAGCACAAGTAATGCTAGATAAAAACCAATTTAATGTAATGGTATACATTATATTAAATCTTATAGAAAATACGTAAACAATATCGCAAAATTAAAGCACAAATATATAATTTTACTCGTAATGGGTACAATCCCTTATAAATGTGCTAAATAATAATTATAAAATTAGTTAATATAATGTAAGATATTTAAACAACCATTGGTTATGGGTTAGTGTCCTTTGTTAATAACTTTATTTGTGTTTTAATTATGTTATTTAATTTTGAAACCCGGGTATGTCAGCATCTTGAAATGTAATAAAGGACTGTGTGTCAGGCGACACGCACAACAGGTGGACCGCAGGTGGAACGCATTAACCAGAACCCGGAAGCACCGAACCCTGAAGTTGGGAGACGCAATCCCCACGAGCGTTGCCTGGGCCCCACAAGCCGCTGCCAAGCATGCTCCCTGTGTGTGCTGATCCAGCTTGCTGCCTGGCATGCTCTCTGTGTGTGCACTGCAGATACAGTCCTCCTTTCCCTCCTACAGCGATGGGACTCCAAGCTACAAGGAATGGTCAGGAGGCATACAGGACCGTACATTAAACCAATTAGGAGCGCTCCTCACAACTGACATCTAACCGAAAGGGTGAAGTATACACTCACCAAATACCCTACTTTGTTGTGATTTAAGAACCAGGGCCGTAACTAGGTATGGGCAAGAGGGGCACTGCACACAGCGCATTCGCTGTGAGGCGGAAAAATCTCCACAGGCACCCGCCGGGCCACTCAACACTACCGCCCACCAGCCAGCGCCGCCATTTACTGTTGCTGGATGGAGAAGGGGAAAGATTCTCTCCTCTGGCAGATCGGAAGGCCACCTCACCTCCTCCCAAATTGGGATTGCCAGTACCTGCCGTCTGCCAGCTCTGCCCGAGGAGAGGAGCGCCGACTCCCTCCCTCTCTCGCTGAAGTTGTAGCCGAGCGGACAGATGGTTGGTTTGTGTGCAGCTGACGGTAGGACGGCGGCTCCGCTCTGGCTGCCAGCTGTGATCAAAGCTCTCAGCTCAGCTCCGATCACACTGCAGCACAGAGCAGCACAGACAGCAGGGGCAGAGCAAGCTGCAGTTAAGTGCCCGCAGCATTATACAAGGAGGCCAAGTACTAATGAGTCAGCCTGACTCATTTAGTACGCTCACACTGGCAGGCCGACAGAACTTAATTAGTGAGGAGGTGAGGTGGCCATCCGGTCCACCAGATGAGAGGACCTTTCCCCTTTCCCATCCTGCCCCGGGTAAGATTGGTCTCTGTGGGCTGACTTGTCCCTCCCCTCTCTGTACATGCAAGCCGGGGAGAGGGGGTAGGGGTCCGACCTCTATGCTTCTATCCTGGAACCAATCTCCCTACCCCCAGTGCAGCGATTTGCAGTTATTTGGGGGGCGGAGCTTAATGCCGTGAAGAGCCCGCCCCCATCAGAGACTTGTGGCTGTGTGCTGTTGTTGGCAATGGTAAATGTCTAATGCTGGCTCCTATCTCCCTCCCCCCTTCTCTCTATGACTGACCTAGCCTTTCTCTCTCTCCATAATACTCTATCTTGCTCCTCTCTCTCTATTTTGAATCTCTCTTGCATCTCTCTCCCCTCTCATCCATTTCTCCCTGACACCGTCTCTCTCTTTCTCTAATTCCCTCTTTTTCAATGAAACCCTCACTTTCTTTTTCTGATTCCCCCCTCCCTCTCTTTCTTGCTCCTCTCCCTCCTTCTCTCTCTCTCTTCCCCTGTTAACCTCTGTTTCTCACTTTCACTCTCCCCTAAGAAGAATTGTAGTGACAACAGAGAGAGGGGGACGGGGGCCCATTCAAGATCACACCTTCCTGAATCAGCCGCCTTGCCACTGCCTATCCTCCCCTCCTTCCCAGAGCCGTAACTAGGTGTGTGCCGATGGTGCCTTGCCCATAGCGCAAATGCACTGAGGGCGCACCGTCAAGCATCACACCCGCACGGCCGCAGATTCACTGTTTTAGGTGGCGGCGCCGTCTGCGTCCCGCTGACGTTGGCAACGCCTGCATCCGGCTGAAGCCGCTGCCGCCCACACGACTGAGTCCTGCTGCTGAAGCCGCCACCCGCCCACCCGTGTCCCAGTGAAGCTGCCCGCCTGTGTACAGCTTAAGCTGCTGCTGCTGAGGTCCCGGCAGTGCTGCGGCTGAGTTCTGTGAAGTGGACAGGGGGAGTCAGGAGCCGGTAACAGCACGTAAGTGCCTACACAGACACTACACTATACTACAGTACACTACACTATATTACACTACACTTCACTACACTATATTACAGTACACTTAACTACAGTACACTACACTACAGTATATTACACTACACTTCACTACAGTACACCACACCACAGTACACTACACTACACTACACTACACTACACTCTAAGGGGGGGGGGTAAGGGAGAATCTGCCTGCCGTACTGTGTTAAAGGGGAACTCTGCCTGCCATAATGTGTAAAAAGGGGACCTATCCTGCCGTAACATGTAAAAGGTGGGGCCTGCCGTAACGTGTAAAAGGTGGACTCTTTCTGCTGTAATGTGTAAAAGGGGACGCTGTCTGCCGTAATGTGTAAAAGGTGGACGCCGTCTGCCGTAACGTGTAAAAAGGGGACGCTGTCTGCCGTAATGTGTAAGAAGGGGACTCTGTCTGCCGTAATATGTAAGAAGGGGACTCTGTCTGCCGTAATGTGTAAAAAGGGGACTCTGCCGTAATGTGTAAAAAAGGGGACGCTGTCTGCCGTAATGTGTAAAAAAGGGGACGCTGTCTGCCGTAATGTGTAAAAAGGGGGGCGCTGTCTGCTGTAATGTGTTAAAAAGGGGGACGCTGTCTGCCGTTATGTGTAAGAAGGGGACTCTACCTGGTGTAGTGGTGCTACTGTGCGGCGTAATTGAATAATGGAGACTACTGAGCACCATTACATGAATTGGTATTATTATGTGGCCACACCCCTTTCCTGTGAAGCCATGCCCCTATATTTTTTGCACGCGCCTACGGCGCGCAATGCCACCAGTTTACGTTAAGGGGGGGGGCGCCGATGCCATTTCTTGCACACAGCGCTAAAATGTCTAGTTACAGCACTGTTAAGAACTGAGAACTTTACCCATATTAACTGTTATTTGCACGTGCATACTAACCAGTCCAGCACTAAGAGAACTGAGCCAACAGCAACTTGCTAACTTGCATGTGGAGCTTAATAACACCTATGCTTCCCAGTTGTGTGTGTATTACATGTTAGATTCTATGGATGGTATTCAAATGACATATCACGCCCAATCGCCTTTCTAAAATGATCCCCGTTAAGGTACATATTGCACCCATAGTAATCAGGTTTCGCTGTGTAAAGGTTTGGGTGCCTCACTACCCCAAGGGTAACAAGCTGAAATTATGATACCACATTCCCGAGGGCAGAAACAGAACATGTGTGAAAGGGGGTGAAAAGAATTGAATACCGCCCTATGTGTGTTTTGTTAGCTATTAAAGCTTGTTTAAATTTTAATAAACTGTTATTTTTTTAATTGTATCAAATTAGCAGCTGACATTTTTTTGTGCGCCTTCATTATGTTCCTTTTTGTTTGTGTGACAAAATAACAAAGAAATCTCAAGTTGAGTTCATGACTGTTGTAAAAGATATTAGCAACAGAAGGGGTCAGGGTAGGAGACAGGGGCGGTCAGGAGATGCTGGGCTCTAAAAAGGGAGGTAGCTGCAAGTGAAAGAAATTAAAACAGATATTTGACAAGTGCCACCAACAGCACCCCTCCACACACGCCTAGTTACGGTCCTGGCAGAACCCCATCACAGATGCAGTGATTTACTGTACCTATGAGTCAATAGTTAAACAAAATATAAATAAATAAAATAAAATATAAGCCAAACACCTTTTTTACACCAATGTGAAATCTCTCAGCTGAATAACTTTTTCATAACATAAAAATCAGAAAATTGCTGCTTTTAGTTATCAATGTCTTGTTTTGAATCAATTGATCATTCAGACGTGTCTTCTTTTAATCACTATGAGGTTCACAGTTGAACAGTTTAATAATAATGACTTTAAAAAGAATTCCCTGCTTTAAGCTCATGAGACTAGATGGAAATTACATAATTGAAAGACTAAGTGGTATATTTACTAAGTGGCACATCCACACATGATTTAAAATGCAAGAATATTGAGTGGAAAACCACTTCATTTCATACTATTGCCATTCTAGTTCCTATGGGGAAAAAACTCAGAACATTGTCTGTTTAGAAAATCTACTGGACTGTGCTCTTTTGCTTCAATAAAATGTGTTCCTTTTTCCAACATTAGGATATTTATGTGTAAAAATGTAACATTGAAGTCTATACAAAGAAACACGTGCCTGTGTCAAATGTTAAAAAGTACATACAGTAACTGTGCAAAACTGATTGTCATATACAGTGTGCTGTACCCTTGCATTTAGTATTACAATGTAATGTCACTGAAAGAACTAACAATGCATTTTAAAAATAATTTAGGAACTGTATCAGTGCTTCAGTTTGCGAAGTTACAGTGACCAGAATTTTCAATAAATACACAGAAATATCTAAAATATAACACAATTTTGTATTGTGAAGGCAACTAGGACTACATGGTTATCTGAAATGCTGAAAGCTGCTTTAAATGTAACATAACTAGATGTAATTACATACATATGAAGAAGCATGGATTTCAAATCTTTGTGTGAAAATAAAAATTCCCTATTTAAAATTTTCTTAATTGTACAGTAGGTCATTGGATGTAATATATATGATGGTATGTGGATGCCACTTTTAGTATGTCCTCTTCATGTCAGATTCATGGAACACAAACGCAACATTATAAATGAAGCAAAAATATCACCCTCTATCAAATAATATCATATTTAAGAAATACACAAGACATAGATTGGGTTGAAATTAGTAACCTAAACTGTTTAAGTAAAATAGTATGGTGGTAGAAGAAAAACTATCCAGATGATCTTTGGGACTACTTTACTTATGCAATTTCACTTTGAACAATGTCTGCATAGTCCAAATGATCTAACAATGGCAGAGAAGTGAGAGGTCGCTAACTCTTTCTACCAAAAATATGCAAGGTGCACCCTGTCAGGTGCTTATGACCCCAGTAGGATAAAATCAGCTTACTCAGTGTTTTGCAGGATATAATGCCTGACTAGTGCAGCGAGATGGCTACTGGACTGCAGTTATTTCCTGCCAACCACTCACAAAGCCGACAAAATGACAAACAATAACAATGGGATGGAGGAAAGAAAATTTCGGAAACAAAGAGGCTGTTCTAAATAGAGATGAGTGGCTTTGATTCCCAGAGAACCAAACCACCCTCCCCCTGAACTTCACGCTCCGAGCCTGGATCCGAGTCCAGCTCAGAACTTCCCGCCAGACTCGGAAACCAGAATGAGGCAAAATGTCATCATCCCGCTGTTGGAATCTCACAAGTTTTGGATTCCATATAAACAGCCATGTGTCACCGCGATTTTCACTCTGGACTTGCAGATGAGGGAGACAGACCTCTTCCTCTCTCTGGGTGGTGTCATCAGGTGGGGTTAGTGTGTGCTCTGTAGGGGTACTGCTGCAGTCAATGGTGTACCTGTGCTGTGTTAGGTGTGCTGTAATGGCTCTCCTGGCTATCACTGGTGTTTCATGTGCTGTTATGGGTGGTGCAGCTGTACATGGGTGTCGCTGTCCTGGCTGTCACTGTGTTGTACAGGGGCAGGGGCACTGTCGTCCTGTATGCTGTAACATATAGGGGTGCTGCTGTTAAATAACATTACACTGGCCCTGTATGCTGTAAAAATTCATGGGTGCAGTTGTTAAAAATTAAAAGCACACTGGTCCTGTATGCTGAAAAAATTCAGGGGCACAGTTGTTAAAAATTAAAAGCACACTGGTCCTGTATGCTGTAAAAATATAGGGGTGCTGCTGTTAAAATAACATTACATTGTCCTTGAATGCTGTAAAAATTCAAGGGTGCAGTTGTTAAAATAAAAGTACACTGGTCCTGTATGCATTAAAAATACAGGGGTGCTATGAAAATAAATCAACACTGTTCTGTGTGCTGTAATAATAAAGTGGTGCTGTCCTGTGAAATGGAAAATGTCATTTTGGAGGAAAAAATAGTGAAAGATGCGGAACCACTTCCAGTCCCTAGTACTAGTGCTGAAGCTGCTGCTTCCATCTGTCATGACATTGATGATGCAATTTGACCAACGTCGTCTGCTAAGGCCAATGCCCAATGTCATAGAGGGCATGTAAAATCCAAGAAGCAAAAATTAATAATCAGGAAAAAAAAAAGAGATTATCTGACGACAAACGTAAAGTTGGCAGTATGCCATTCAAGAGACAAAGTGGCAAAGAAAGGCTAAGGTCTTGGCCTGTGTTCATGACTGGTGCACAGCTTCTCATGGGGATGGAAGCCCTCCTCCCTCTTGAAATTGTAAAAAAAAATTAAGCTTGGTAAAGCACAGGAAAAAACTACTGTGCATTCAGAGATATCATAAATCCCCAAGGAGAGTGCAAGTGTGTCCGCGGTTGTGATGTCTAGGCCTAAACCTTCCTAAGACTCTATGGAAAGAGGAGGTTCCTACCACAATTTGCACGCCCCCTGAAAGAGCACCGCCAGTACATTTGTTGATATTGAGATTGAGGATGTCACTGTAGACGTACACCAGGATGAGGAGGATACTGGAGTAGCTGGCACTGAGGATTAAGTTGACGATGAGGATTCTGATGGTGATGTGGTATGTTTGAATAAGGCAGCAGTGGAGATAGTTGTTGTCCGTGGGATGAGAAAGCCCATTGTCATGCCTGGGCAAAGTACTGAAAAAAAACGACTTCCTTGGTGTAAATAATTATTTCTCCACAAAACAGGTGTCAAGCTGTGTGTTATCTTTGACAATCTGTAATAAGTAGGGGTAAGGACGTTAACCACCTAGGAACATCCTCTGTTATACGTCACCTGCAGCACATTCATCAGAAGTCATTGTCAAGCTCAGAAACTTTGGGTAAGAGTGTAAGCAGTCCACTGCCACCTAAATCTCTTCTTCCTGTTGTACCCAAGCTCATGCAAGCCACACCACCAACTCCCTCAATGTCAATTTCCTCCTCAGTCAGGACCAGAAGTAGTCCTGCAGACCATGTCACGGGCATGTCTGATGAGGCCTCTCCTAACCAGGATTCCTCCAGAGGATCCTTGAGTGGTACACCTACTGCTGCCACTGCAGTTGTTCCTGCTGGGAGTCGATCGTCATCCCAGAGGGGAAGTCGGAAGACCACTTGTACTACTTCAGCTAAGCAATTGACTGTCCAACAGTCCTTTGTGAGGAAGATGAAATATGACAGCAGTCATCCTATTGCAAAGTGGATTACTGAAGCCATAACAACTATGCTGGTGTTACATGTGCATCTGGTATCTTCCATTAGTGCAGTGGGATTTATACAGTTGATGGACGTACTGTGTCCCTGGAACCAAATCCCTTTTAGATTCCAGTTCACTAGGCAAGCAATTCCTGGACTGTACAGGGACATTAAGAAAAGTGTCCTCAGTGTACTAAAAAATGCGGTTGTATGCAGTGTCCACTTAACCATGGACATGTGGACAAGTGGAGCAGGGCAAACTAAGGACTACATGACTGTGACAGCTCACTGCATAGATGTATTGCCTCCCACAGCAACAACAGCAGTGGCACCAGTAACAGCATCTCAGAAATGCTAACTCGTTCCTAGCAGGCTATGCCGTGTATCAATGGTTTCCGTAAGAAGCACACAACTGACAACCACTTACAGAAACTGAGGGACATTATTGCACAATGGTTTATCCTACTTAGTCTCTCCTGGGGATTTGTGATATATGACAACGCCACCAATATTGTGCGTGCATTACATCTGGGAAAAATCCAGACACGTCTTATGTTTTGCACATACAATTAATTTAGTGGTGCAGAATTTTTTGAAAAATGACAGGGGCATGCAAAAGATGCTATCGGTGGCCCAAAAAATTGCAGGCCACTTTTGACATTCAGCGACTGCATGACGAAGACTGGAGCACCAGCAAACACTCCTAAACCTGCCCTGCCATCACCTGAAGGAAGAGGTGGTAACGAGGTGGAATTCAACACTCTATATGCTTTAGAGGATGGAGGAGCAGCAAAAAATGGGAGGGCCCAAGGACAATTCCATCTTGCACCTCTCTTTTTTTTCTTGCAATATGTGCTCTTTGGGGCCTAGTTGTTAATACTGCCATCCGGTCTGCCACTGCAGTGCCACCTCTAGATGGGCCAGATGTTTGTGCCGCCACTTTTATTACTTAGCTTAGTCATCCAGCGACCTCAGTGCACCTCTTTTACTTCTTTGCATGATGTGCTCTTTGGGTCCTTGTTTTTAAAACTGACATCTTGTCTGCCACTGCAGTGCCATTCCTAGATGGGCCAGGTGTTTGTGCTGCCCTCATCCAGTGACCCCGGTGCACCTCTTTTACTTCTTTGCATGATGTGCTCTTTGGGGCCTAGTTTTTAAAACTGACATCCTGTCTACAACTGCAGTGTCACTCCTAGATGAAAATTCCCCCCAAATTCTGTGATTTTAGATGTGTTTATGTTTTTTTCAAAAATTATCCAGATCCAAAACCAAAACCCGAAAGGGTGGTTTGGCAAAACCAATCCAGATCCAAAACACGAGCTGGGATCAAGAATCAAAACCAAAACACGAAAAAGTATCCGCCGCACATCTCTAGTTCTAAAGCCATCTACCAACTATGTACTAACAAGACATACTCTAAGTTACCCAAACTGTATCATAACAGTTCTTCAGAATTATATTTGAAATTACTGTAGAAGGTTTGCAAAACAAAGGCGTTGTGCATTCTTATTGCACCTGGTGCTGCCGCAAAAGGGGTGTGGCTTTACGGGTTGAGGCATGGCTTCACAGGAGGTGGCGGGGCTAAGCGTCCTGACCCTCGTTTTAATCTCTGGGGGATGCGGCCTGCCCCCGGAGACAGGAGCTGGGTTACTGCATTTAATGTTACAGTTCAGCACCCGGCTACTGTAACTGAGCAGCAGCATTGACGGGTGACACCCGGGTGCGGCCCGCTCCCCCTGCACCCCCCTTGTGACACCACTGATGCAAAAGATATGCCACCCTATTCTCCATAAAGCCAAAATGTTCCTAATATATGCTGAAGTAACAGTAGCACACAGCACCGGTTATAAGGCTTTGGATGTCCTTCAACCTGCATTTAATTTAATGTAATGATTTTGGTGTCAAACTGGAAAAATCGGGCATTTCAGTAACCTTTGTAATATATGATTCAGAGTGTTAATTAAAACAACCCTTCCCTTCAAATTCATAAAAAATACTGTAGATGACTTTTAGTTCCAAGGTGTTGTAATGTATCTACATACTGTAGAGTGTAATCTTACCTAACTTTTCACATAGACATAGACATTTTTGCAGTGCTGCTATGATCAATACAAAATCACATTAGTTTTATTCAGTGAAGACATAATAATCCAATTTTATTTATACTTAACTGGCTGATGGCTGTGGATTTAATTATTAGTTTCACAATATAATTAGATGTAATGTAAAGTAATGGTTCCTACAGTGCTTATGGTTTTTGCTATCATATGTATTGTAGAGTATGTCTTATAAAGTAACCAAGTTTACAGTTTTAGAATTTTAGAACATTCTGAACTTTTCAAAGGTTTAGTGCCTGTTCAAATTTTTCAAGAAGGTTATTCTTTTTATTATAAATCAAGCATAGTCCTTCATGCACATTTTATAACATAGATTTATAAGGTTATAAAATGGATTTGATGATATATGGTCCTACATAAAACAGTCAGATGCTTGGAGCAAACACAACACAAAAAAATCTATACTTTTCAATATTCGTACCTGCACAATTATTTTATCCATGTAGCAATAAAACCTATGCAATAAAGTGTCAGCACATTTACCAGTGGGGTAGTATTGTATTGTTTTTTTATTATTTTCTTTGTGTTATTATATGTTTTTATAACTGTAAATAATGGAAATTCAAACTTCACTTATTGTACCCTTCATGCGGATCTGATTAAAGATCAGGCTTGAAAATTGAGTTTTCTAGTTTATTTGAAAAAGATCTAAAGCATATCGGGAATGCTTCATGCTTTTTGCTTGCTGATAAATTGAATTGACTTCAGCAGGAACACATTAAAATGTAACATCAGAGATTTGCTAGAGAAGTAGAGAGATTGTATAATAATTATCCCAATTTAATTATTAGCTGTTTCTGTTGAGTAAAAAAAAGTAGAACAGGCTCATTACAGGTAACGCCAAGTTGTATAAAAATGTGCTGCTAAGTTTATCAAAAGTTAAAGACATAGCTAATTAATTCATGTTTGTTAACAGGTACTTTACAGTATGTTGTTTAATCAATTATATTGCTGATGTGGTTATTACCATGGTAACATCCAACCAACAATGAATAAAGGAAATGACAAATACATTTTCTAGAATTAACTACAGGTTGAGTATCCCATATCCAAATATCCGAAATACGGAATATTCCGAAATACGGACTATTTTGAGCGAGAGTGAGATAGTGAAACCTTTGTTTTCTGATGGCTCAATGTACACAAACTTTGTTTAATACACACATTTATTAAAAATATTGTATTAAATGACCTTCAGACTGTGTATATAAGGTGTATATGAAACATAAATGAATTGTGTGAATGTAGACACACTTTGTTTAATGCACAAAGTTATAAAAAATATTGGCTAAAATTACCTTCAGGCTGTGTGTATAAGGTGCATATAAAACATAAATGCATTATGTGCTTAGATTTAGGTCCCATTGCCATGATATCTCATTATGGTATGCAGTTATTCCAAAATACAGAAAAATCCGATATCCAAAATGCCTCTGGTCCCAAGCATTTTGGATAAGGGATACTCAACCTGTAATTAGAGGCAACACAGGGTAAGGTGTTATGTTGTATTTGTTATGTTTTTATTTGTTGCTATTGAGTAAGAGTTTGCTGCAAATGTGACACATTTCTGCAATGCGCAGAAATAACTGTACAGTATATCAAAACAACAAGCACAACTAATGTACCTGACAGCATAACTTGTGTCATTGTGTGATGCAGCAAATTTTACTTAGTACAAATATAGCAGCCAGATCCAAAGTTTAATTAGTCTGTCTACATTAGACTTCTAGAAATGATATATAATGTGTTGTTAAGAGTAGCAATATATCATTTATATACAGTACCTTAGACCATTGTTTTCTCACTGTTAGTATTAGTAAATATTGTATTCCCTCTATAATAACTGAATGCTCTCTAACAGATAGCAGATGTTGTTTAAACTGTATGTAAGGAGTATACTTACCTTTTTTATAAGATATGCCTAGCCCAGAAGAGGGTCCTCTAGGATTGGAAGACTTATCAGTGGTAAAAAAAATGGTTTGTCAAATATTGACAGGCCAGTCAAGTGAGAAAAAAATAGCATTAAGCCACAGACATTCCATGGTAAATGTATTGCCCAGAAGAATATTAGTGCCTGGCAATAATAGAAAAAATATTAGAGGCAAAGAGATTGTCAAGGTACAGCAGAAAATTAGTAAAAAAATGGCTGACAGTGAGATAGCCAGTAAATAAAAAGAAAAGTGAGTACATATTTATGAGAAAAATTGAGGATGAAGGGGGGGGGGGATTGAAGAATGAGTGGTTTAAACATATGATACAGTAGTTACAAAGATAAAAAAATACATGTTTCATGACATTTTATTTTGTGTATAAATGCAAGGAGAGAGATACAGCATAGTCATTAAACATTTACTGTCGGCACAATATGAGCGTGATTTAGAACTTCATTCAAGCTTATTTAAAAATCATAAGGGGTTTGCACACAAATTGCCAATCACACGCCGGCTACAAGCATGTTGTTCTAGTCCCTTTTCATTCATTAAAGTTGTAGCTCCATGAGGAGCAATATATTGTCTTCTAAGAGAGGTTTTTTTTCAGTTATCAGATTATTATTACTTAAGGATTGAAAAAAGAGAGTCATAGGGTGGCTATTGCTTCACTCCTGGTGCTAAAATTAATGCCAATAAATCATTAGGAGACAAAAACCAGCTGCACATGAAAAAGCTTGCTAAGCTTACTTCAGGATACCATGGAACACCACCAAATTCACCATGCTATGCTTTGCTCTGATCACAATAATCAACAAAATAGCAGATATATACCTTATATATATATATATATATATATATATATATATACCTTGTTATATAGTGATGACACACAGGCTCAAAGATGTTGCATGATAAACATATCTTTTTATTAATGAAATATCAAATAAAACATCTAAATAAAAATAACATTACATAAAAATCGTGCATTCAGTTTTAAAACAGTTATCGTTTCTCCTGAAATCATATAATGACAGTTGATATTGTGCTGTTGACAAATTTGTAACAACCTGGTATTGAGTATTCAAAAAATGTGGCTGTGTGTTAAGGTGCATACACACTGGCCGATATATTGGGAGTTCTCTTGAATGGCCAATATATCATGGGTCCGTCGGCCAGTGTGTACAATTGATATGTCTGTGAACTCCGTTGTTCACAGACATATTGCGTCGGCCCTGCTGCACAGCCGATGGCCAATATATTGTGATATATAGTTAGATAAATTGGTGCATCACTGTGTGTGTATGAGCGGTCAGCCAAATGCCCATACACAAGCTGCTGCAGCCAGCAGTGACTAACATCTGAACTGGGCGGGCGTATGTAAATGCCCGCCAAGTTCATGACGTCAGTCCCCGATGGATCAGGCAGTGTGTATGCTCAGCACACTGCCCGATCCGGCTATAGATATATCTGCAGACCCAACACTAGATTGAGTAGATAGATTTGACACATCCGTTTTAAACAACATAGTCTTTGACATTCTGGCCACGTTTATAGACAGCGATTCATTTTTGTGAGATATATTTTGTTACTGAGGGTCAGTTTGCACTATAGGACAATAAGTTTTAGGCATTTTAATAACAACTGAACTTTTTATACTAAAGGAATTCACCCAGAAAAAAGTTCTTATTTTGTTTTCTAGATGCAGCTTGTAGAACCTTATCCCTTAGTAGTTACAGGACTCAATCATCATAGAATATTCTGAGTCCAATTTTGTTCTATCACTTGTAATCCTACTAGTCTGGGAATATGGAAGCAATGGGATTATGACTAGACACAAGTAAAATATTACTGCGATCTATCAGTTTAGGGATGTCCTAATTTGACCTTCACTGATCTTGCAATCATGTATGTATGTAAGTTTAACAGGTAAAGAATTTTCATTGTGTGTTTAAATCAGAGTTGCCAAAGACTCATAAGAACTGGCCAGCAAGAGAAAGAGATCATCTACTGTATGTAGCGGAAATACATAAAAATATTTGATTTTGTAGATTCATGTTGTCTTCAACCCCATACATAAAACTGTTGGAGAATGAAGGGGCGACAGTAAACCTCATAGTACAGGATTGCAGCTGCAGGTAAAATGTACCATTGAACATTAAATAATTCTGCTTTATTGTAAGTTCCAATAGACGTTTAACAGATCAATGTTCGATCTCCTATAAAGAGGGTTATCGGAAATTAGTTTGTAATAAAATTATTTTGTTTATTCATCAGATAGTGTAGAAGCCTCCATTTTCAGAAGCACCATTTTCCTTTCAGATTCTTGGACAGGTGGTATTGTCATAAGGCATGGCCAGTAAGCAATCCAAACTGCATTAGGGTTATACCAATTTTGTCAGAGACCACTCATGCACATTATATGCTATCAGAGCTCCAATTGCCCCTTTATATGCCATCAGAATCCCTTCCTGTCCATTTATATAGTATAAAACCACACCAAAACAAGCTAACTAGACAACATATAGGACAGTAATATGTGTAGGACAGAGCAAATGAAAATAGAAAATAAAGTAATACAAATTAAGAATGAAACAGTGCTAAAGTGATTGGGTAAGGATGATGAAAGGCAAACAAAAAAATAAGTAACTGGTGGGTCTAAAAATCTAAATCTAAAAATGTGGTCAAAACTCAGAAATCTGCCATTTTGAGATGTTTAACACTATACAGTAAATATGGATCCCCATATGTATTAAAAAGGACCTACAGCAGCTGTCGGAGATGTCCACTGTGGACCCATGGCACATCATTCCCCATAGAATTCTTCAGGGGCCTGAATGTGCCCATATGCTGCGAACTCCATAAAGAATAACTTTCCAGAGCTTATGTCCAATAGGCAACACCATCTATAGAAGCCAATGGGCTTCTTTTTGCAAAATACTCCCAGAGTGATGCATTTGCCAGGGACCTGAATCAGGAAGCAATATGATAGCTTTACACTATGACACTTCTTCCAGCTCTTTTCCAGGACAAGCTCTCCTGGCAAGAGCATTTTAATAAATTCTTTATTTGTACTTTGTGAATGTATGCTAAAAGTATTTATTACATCCATATTAAAAATGTGGATTGTGATATATATGCCCTGTTGCCGCAAACAGGAAAACATACACACACATAATCCCCCACAGGAAATAGACACAGATATTGGTCTCCAAAGGAAAAAAAACACATCCTGGACACCACAGGAAAACAAAAAATAAGTTGGTCCCCACAGGAAAAAGACTAAAACATACATTAATTGCCCCAGCAGAAGACAGACCAGGCCTGTCAGTAGCAGAAGTGAAGAGAGGCAGTCCCACCCTCACCCATAGCCATGGATGGCACTGGCATGCAGCAGCAGCTAAAGCCTCGTCGACCAAGGGACTGTAGATCACAAGAGTTGGCAGATCTACAGTGGAACCCCCTTGGTGGGCCCACTTCTTGAGTGCCCATATCCTCCTCTGTGGTTTAAGTTCAGACTGTACACTTGAATTATATATTTTACATATGTTACATTATACTGCAAAGGACAATGGTGTTTTTTCAACAGTAAATTGCTGTTATTAATTTAGTATCATGCACGGAGTAGTTATCATGGAGTCCATGCATGCTCAAATGGTTAGCCAAGCCTCTGTGTTGGTTGGCCATACCCCCTCTGGAGGCTGGCCACATCCTTATGCTTGGGCCCCTACCACTGCATTACCCCAATGGGACCTTTATGCCTTAGTCTGACACTGCAGAGCACTGTGTGTGGATTTATGACCTATGATGTCACACCACCACATCATAGGTCATGGCCTGTGCCACCTCTGCACCACCCGGAAGAGCCCAGACCTGCCGAGGCCTGAAGTAAACACTGATGGTACATCTGATGCAGTGGTTGGGACCAGGCTGCTAATCTCTATCAGTCCCAGACACCAGCAGCACTTCACTCAAGCTAGCCCTGAGTACAACATTGTAAAAGAAATGTACATTTCTGGATAGGTGCTAACCCTACTACCAGCTTCAGGTAAGCAACCAGATTATGGTGACATTCAGAGTGAGCATACCTGTCAGTATTCTTACATGTCCTGAAACAATCCCGCTTTCATAAAAAGAAAGCAATGATGAATAGATACTACTTCCCCATTACTGTCCCCTGAGCGTTCAAAATCTACATCTGCTGGAGTTAGTTATTGTATACTATATGTACAATACCAGCGGTGGCTGCTGTCCCTGTGCTGTCCAGCTCCCCCCCCCCCCTGCAGGCTTTGGTCACCCCTGTATAATACTAATTGTCTCCATTAATAGATAGTGGCCATTTGGTTGTAGCCTTGGAAGTGGAGTACTACACTGTAACCCCATTACAGTGTAGTAATCCACTCCATGGGCACCCATTTCAATGGGGCACAAGGTTTTGCAAGCAAAAACTGGCAAAACCCCTCATACTCATTTTGCTTAATTTTGTATTACCTCAGGTATGCGCGCTCCTGATACTCGCGGTATTTAATTTAAAAAAATGGGCAAAGGGATTTACAGCTCTGAAAACTGAGTGGACAAGTAAAAAAAAAACATACTTACTCCTCCGGTAGTGCCCGGTGGATCTTGGTGGCTCCCAGCGGTCTCTTCTACATCTATGCACTTTGGAAGGTGCTACTGGGAGGCTCAGGGGCTGCTGGGATGGGAGTCTCACACAAACTTACACACTCATGCACACATACACTCACTGACATATTCCGTACTTACTGTAGAAAGACTTACACTCACCAACACACATTACTACAGAATACTGACCACTGCTGCAGGATTCTGGATCTTGATGCTGGAGGAGAAAACACTGCTTCAGAAGGTAATTACAGGCTAATTATGCTAATTGGAAACCTCCAATTGCTTAATTAGTCCTCAAGGGGGCACTGCCGGGGTGACAGAGTAAGTCACAATGATTTTTCTGAAAAATAATGATTAAAGGAAAAATCAGACTTGCTCTGAGGTGATTGAAAAAAGATAAAATAATTTCTACAGAAATCGTATGTCTCTTTTTCTGTTTTTCTAATTGAATAGAAAAACTGTGCGTCTTCGGGAAAAACCTCACACCGCAATGTTTTTTTACATTTGCTGGCCTCAGTTGAGTTTTTCTCTAAGTCTGATGGTCATTTATTTTAATAACTACAACCTACAGTATTTGAGGTTACCTGTTGCCATTTGCTGATGGTGGCAGCAGCAGAAAAGACCACCCAGTGGACAGCAATACAGCATTAAAAGGCCCTCACAGGTCACCCTGCATAAATTCAGATAATCTAGACCTCACCCATCTGTTGTAGTGGAGCCCACCAGGGAACACCCAGTAAACCCTGCCAGGCCAGTGCGACCCTCTGGGTGGATCACTATAGGGTGACCACAGACGTGCATCTTAGTACAGTATGCAGCACTTTCCCAGAATGCAGCATTCTATTTCCAATGAGCTGACTATACTCAGTGTGACAATAAAACTGAATTTCCCATTGTGTGCAGAGTTGTATGTGTCTCTGCAGCACGGCAGCGTGAAAAAGCCTTCTGGAATTTTGATGGGTGGCGGGAGCCGGCGCGTGTGTCACAGCCCTAGCACAGTAACATCGGGTGGAGTGGGTTGATGATTCAGGAGGGTGTACCCTTCATTCAGTAGGAGCGGCAGCCATTTTCCAGAAGACCAAAACTGTGGACCAGTTGCACTGGAGTCTTGCATAATAAAAGATATATATAAAGAAATGTGTATAGTCATTTTATATAAAGACACAAGAATAATTATCTTAGACTAAATGAATATATCTACAAAATAAGAGGTACTAAGTAAAAGATAAAAGATATATATTGTATCCAGGCAGGGAATTTTATGGGAACACATATACTATGTATACTGAAATATTTTAATTAAAGAATGAGTCATATTCAGCATAAACGAACCTGGGCTATAATATTAAATATTAGATATGCTATATCTATAGTCAGCCGGATTAATGGCAGGGCAGAAGGCCCCCACACACTGTCCTCACAACTGCAAAAAAAATCAGAGTAGGAGTACAGCATTTACCTGTCTCCTCTCCGTCCTTCTCGGCAGCTGAGACGTTCCATTACAGCTGTGGCCACCGAGGAGCTTCACTCACTGCAGTGTGAAGTCTCGCGAGATTTGACATTATTTTGCGAGACTTCACACTGCTGTGAGAAAAGCTCCTCGGAGGCCGCAGCAGTAAAGGAACAGCTCAGCTGCCAAGGAGGATGGAGAGGAGACATGTAAATGCTGTAATCCTACTCCGATGTATTTTTTGCAGTTGTGAGGACAGTGTGTGGGGGCCCCACAAATTTGTTGCCCAGCGGCCCCCACAGACCTTAATCCGGCCCTGGAGGAGTTGGGAGCAGAGCACACAGTTGAACAGTGGCAGGTGGCCTAGCAAGAAGGCAGAAGGGAGAAGATATTGATAGCAAGTATTGAGGCTAGTAATAAGAGATAAGAAATGGGGCAAAGAGAGTTACCAATGAAAAAAATGAGAGCTAATAGAATGGGCAATATGGATAACAAAGAGATATGAGAGAGGCAGTGCCATAGCCAGGGTGTATAGAACAAAGCCTCTCTGTGTTTGTGCCATCCTGTGCTTCTTTTGATTGATTTACAGGTTATGGTTTAGGTCAAGCACCTGTGTCTGTATAAAGTAGCTGTAAAGGGTGATTAGAGGGGTCTCTTGAGGGTTTTCACCTCAAATCCAGTTGGTAGAGTCACAGAAAATAATTCCCTGTCCCATCCATATGGCAGAATCCCACCCAACTGTATGTAGAAGAAAAGACAAGAGGTGAGTATCATTCATCCTCGATGACAGTAATGCTCATGAGATTAAGTGGAAAATTGTCACTAGATTTAACCTCAGATCCCATGTTTTTACCTTATTGGTACTTACACACCAGGTGAAAAGATAGAACTCTGCACTGGGATGCTAGCTCTACTTGCTCTGGGAAGAAAAGTGGAAATAAAAAGACAGTAATAACACAAACAGCCATTACTAAAAGTATTCTTGTCAGCTTGACTCATCTGATTCTTGTACCTTGTTAGGGAACAAGAAACACTACCACACAGGGTTCTATACTAACAGAAAATTGAATGTATTCAACACAATCTAATATACTATCTTATAAACCAGAAGCCTGAACTCACAAGAGAAAATAATCAAATATCAATGATAACTTAAAGGTTTGGTGCACTACCTTCTTAACCCCTGTGGGAACAGAGAAATAAAATACAAACACATTAGAGCAATTCAAGATAAGAATAGTTACAATAATTATCTTTGGTGCCTGTTACCCTTGCCCTTTCTTATTCCCAACAGAAAGCAAGTACCTATCAATGCGAGGGGCTTTTTCCCTATTCAGGGCCTTCTAATCTCCTTGCTGGAGCTTGTGCCCTTTTTCCCTATGCAGGTCCTTTGTCCTATCGTAATTCTGTACAGTATTGTTTTGGCAGGAATCTGACTTATTTTGGTGGAAAACTTTTTTAATTTTTCTTGGTGGGAATTTGGGATATTGGTGGGAAACACGATATTGCCTTGAAATGGGGTTGACTTGTAAGATCTCTACATCCCACAGTTGACTGTGCCCAAAATGTAAATATGTCCCCATGGTACCACTGCCAGAACTAAAAACACCACCCAGTGGCATATACCCAAACTCATGGGCCTGGATCCCGAACACCCAATGGTGTAGGAGAGGTCTACGGGCACCATCCTGGTTCAACAGAAGAGACTATGCTTCCCTTCACTGCATGTCTCTCAAATTCTCATCTTCTTCACTTGACTCTTGGAGATATCCATTCCTCAATGCACTGTCACTGCTTCTAGAGCTTTTCCTTTTACTCATTCCATCTTCTATATTGAACCCACCATCTTCTGGCCACTGCTGCAACTGAAAACTCTTCTTTTTTTGGAGCTCATCTATCTTCACACTCCGCCATCTGACTGAATTAAACCCTCTTGTAGCATCTAATATAAGGTGCCACAAATGGGTGGAGCCATTATGCAATGAGCCACCTTTGGCCACATAAAATTATCCTGGTGCTAAACAATGTGGTACTCACTTGTAGTGCAAAGAGTGACCTAGCATGAAGGAGAAATGCTAATCCTCCTAAAACAAACATACAAATACAAAAAAAACAGGTGGCACTTGATTGCACAAACATAAACACCAATACTAGATTCATTTATAAATATAATATTTATTGAACTAGAAATAAAACTCCCCGGGAGTGAAGCATTTTAAACAGATCATCATTCTGTTTTCATTGCTTGCTAATCAGTTTATGGGGGTCATACAGAGTTGTTCGCTTATTGCCGATTTTCGCTATGCTGCGATTTGTTGCAAAATGCGCATGCGCAAGGCACACAGGGCGCATGCGCTTAGTTATTTAACTAAAAACTTAGCAGTTTTGCTGTGGATCCTGCGGCGCTTTTAAGTCGCACTGCTGATCGGTGAATGATTGACAGGAAAGGGCCGTTTCTGGGTGGTAACTGAGCGTTTTCCGGGAGTGTGCTAAAAAACGCAGGCGTGTCAGGAAAAAACGTCAAACCAGGAACTAAACGGACTGAGCTGATCGCAATCTGTGAGCTACTCAGAAACGGCAAAGAATTATTTAGTAGCAATTCTGCTAATCTTTCGTTCGCTATTCTGCTAAGCTAAAATACACTCCCAGAGGGTGGCAGCCTAGCGTGTGCAATGCTGCTAAAAGCAGCTAGCGAGCGAACAACTCGGAATGAGGGCCTATATACATGGAGATTGTGTAAACTTATGCGGCCAACTCTGAAAAGCTTAGCTTTTCAGGGTTTAGTACATACTGTACTGTAGGGATCATATTGCAGTCCCCATTGATAATAATGGGGACTCCAATCTGTAGTGCTAATAAGCATTAAGTATGAGATTTCTGTGAAATATAGCCACAAACCATAAAATTATGCAAAAACTTAACTTTCTACATAATTTTATGGGAAAAAAAGCTTGACATAGGCCCCTAAGTGTGATATTTGTCAAAACTTGACCAGAGATAAATTTGTGATAGGTAAAGTACCAACCAATCAGCTTCTAAATGTAATTTTTTAAACACAGACTGCAAAATATAAATTAGACGTTAATTGGTTAGTACTTTATCCCTCACAATTTTATCTCTCTCCAAGCTTTGATAAATACCCCCCTTCATCTCTCACAATTATAAATCTCTCTGAGCTTTTATAAATATCCTCTTAATTTCCAAACAAAATTCTGTTATACTTTGATTTTTTTTTCATTCTTCTTCTTCTTCTTCTTCTTCTTATTATTATTATTATTATTATTATTATTATTATTAATAAGGGCCACACATAGCGTTTTTGCTGGACCCATTTCCCAGGGTCCAGTGAAAATGCTTTGTGGATTTACACATAGCCTTTTTGCCGGATGCCACAGAACGTCATCCGGCCAGTGCCACAACTGGATTGCAAGTAGAGATCTGCACTGTGTGAACACATTCATTCAAATGTACGTGTTCTCCTTGAAATTCTGTCGTCCTGTCATCCGGATCAACCGCAGCATGCACATATGTATGGGCGGCCGCATAGGGACCCATGTGCAAGCTCCTTCCTGCAAAGAAGTTACAGTGTCATCTGGTTAAGATTTTGCTTTACTGTGTTTTTTATTTATGTTTTATATTGATTTCTTTGTATTAACATTTGTATTTATAACTCTTGCACATACTGTAATAGATGAAGTGCAAAAAGTCTAAAATGTTACTATAAATAGCTTTATTCTGAAGGTGTGCATGCTGGGAGATCAGGGTATAAAGACGCCTCCAGTAAACAACAGTAACAGTAGTTTGTTTTGTGTTTTTTTAGTAGCTTAGTTGGTCTGAGTGCATCACATAATGGCCCTCATTCCGAGTTGTTCGCTCGCAAGCTGCTTTTAGCAGCATTGCACACGCTAAGCCACCGCCTACTGGGAGTGAATCTTAGCTTTTCAGAATTGCGAACGAAAGATTCGCATAATAGCGAATAGAAATTTCTTTGCAGTTTCTGAGTAGCTCGGGACTTACTCTGCCACTGCGATCAGTTCAGTCAGTTTTGTTCCTGGTTTGACGTCACAAACACACCCAGCGTTCGCCCAGACACTCCCCCGTTTCTCCAGCCACTCCCGCGTTTTTCCCAGAAACGGCAGCGTTTTTCCGCACACACCCATAAAACGGCCAGTTTCCGCGCAGAAACACCCACTTCCTGTCAATCACACTCCGAACACCAGAACAATGAAAAGTCCTCGTTATGCCGTGAGTAAAATACCTAACTTTTGTGTAAAATAACTAAGCGCATGCGCTCTGCGAACCTTGCGCATGCGCAGTAAGCGACTAATCGCAATATAGCGAAACTCGGCAACGACAACTTGGAATGAGGGCCAATGGACCTAATTCTGAGTTAATCGCAGAAGCAAATTTGTTAGCAGTTTGGCAAAACCATGTGCACTGCAGTGGGGACAGATATACCATGTGCAGAGAGAGTTAGATTTGGGTGGGGTGTATTCAAACTGAAATCTAAATTGCAGTGTAAAAATAAAGCAGCCAGTATTTACCCTGCACAGAAACAAAATAACCCACCCAAATCTAACTCTCTCTGCAAATGTTATAACTGCCCCCCCCGCAGTGCACATGGTTTTGCCCAATTGCTAACAAACTTGCTGCTGCGATCAACTCAGAATTACCCCCCTAGGCTTACCATACTTTCCCTTTTAACTAGCACACCTATGATTTGCACAGGTTCCTTGGCATCAAGCCTGCATTTCACCTGGTTTTAATCAGCCACAGAACCTGTGTTAGTCATGAGTGTCCAGGTTGAAAGGGATGGTATGGTAAGCCTAATCATGTAGGGAAAAGAAATAAAACAATTTTTTTTTTAGACTAATCGTCAGATGTTTCTAAAACTCCATGTTGTACTAAACTTGAAAAAAATTGAACGAGATTGTCTTTAAGTTCAAATTTGAATCATGTATTTGAGAATGAGACAAGTGGATTTTTCACAATAAATTAAATAAATCTTTAGACCTTTTAAACTTGCAGACATGAGTTACATATTAAAGGAAACAAAGAAAAATAAATATAATGCAAATGCTTCTATTGTCTGATAATAAACATGTGTGAAAGAAAAAAATAGTAAGTGCTCTTCAACACATAATTGCAGTCTATTGTTTAAAATCTATGACAGAAGTTTTGTCAGACTTTTTATGCTACTGTATATAAATTGTAAAACACTAATTCTCACATTCAAGACAGGAAAATAAAATATAGCCCTGCACTGCTATAACATATCAATGTTATTAATTTGGTTTTAGTTCTATCTGATCTCTCTGCAGCCACACATTTTTAAAAGTAATCATTCAGATACGTCAAGGGGTATAAGAGCTTTACCTTCATGATCAAATGCCCATTTTTCTCCTATACAGTATGTGTAGCAAGTGAAAGTGGTATTTGCTTTCCTGGTTCAGTATACAGTATAGTCATCAGCATCTGTATATTTGTTCACCTGATGTTTCTGAAAAGTTATAATCTATGACATTTCTGCACTGTGCTTGTTTGTATATAATAATATGACATTTCTGCTTTATAAAATTTCTGATGAAGAGACGTACAGTTGGTAGTGACGGTTAGAGTCAATGTATTAATAACTAAGGCCACACTGTGATTATAAACAATCTTTCTCGCAACAGAATTTTTAATTTTTCTAAAAATGTCCCTGCTATATAATAACTAAGCCTATATACACAGTGCGATCTCCACATGATGCAACATTGTTTGTGACGGGACCCCGACATCGACAAGCGCATACACACTTGCCAATGTTGGCTGCGACAAACGGCGACGGTGAGGGAGTGGGGCCATGCTGCATTCGGCACCCTAACTGTCAGAAATAGCAGTAGTGTTAACTGCTGTCACTGTGAGTGACAACCCTGGGTATTGTAAGAACCTTGATATGTCTAATAATATTAGTATAATAATATTAACAGCTTAATTTTAGTCCAGTTTTATAAGGCGTGTTTTCCCTTTTGTCATTTTTCAACTTTCGATATTAGAGTGGTATTCAATTGTCATATTGCGCCCGATCTCTCATCACCAGTGATAAGAGATTATGGGGCGATATTCAATTGTTCTTTTTTTATTGCACATATCATGCCCATAACTGTCAGGTTTAGCCGCATCTAGCAGATAAACCTGGCCACACTAATGTGCACAATGCAAAAAGTCCTGTTTGTTTGCATAGATGGGTCACTTTTCACTCATTTCAGATCACCACCCTCAGGGGGCGCGATCTGAAATCAGGCGCTGGCAGCCAATCACGCCAAAACAGAGCAACAATTGAATAGCTCCATTGGGTGCCATCTACTGGCTGGCAGCGATAAAACAATTGAAAGCTGCCTTAAATCTTTATAGAAGGCTGCTAATACTGTGCATTGTACATTCTAAAGTGTTACTAGTTAAAATATACATGATAAATGTTTGCATAATTCAGAGAATAGATTTTGGATACATTTGTGATAAAATGTGGGTTAATGGCCTGGTTTTTTTTACTCCTCCTACATGGCATAAGCTCAGGAAACTTAAACCTTGAAAAATGCTAAATGTTAGGGAAAGTTTGGGCTATACAGTATTTTATTGAACATTTGCCTTTTGCAGGTGGAACGTAGTGAACAGTAATCCTGCACAGGAAGAATATTGCTTTCATACTGAATCCTGTCTGTGATATGTTTACTGTTTTTTTCTTTTTTTTTTTCTTTTAAATAACTACTGATACAGGTATAGCTGTGATGATTACATGCACTAAGTAGCTGTTCGTGAGATATCAGTCACTTTATACACATACTGTAGTTTTTACTATTACCACTTTTAATACACTTGTTGTTGGAAATTATGTTTGTGTAAGTAGTGTTATTGCAGAGTCAAGTAGGAACACACCAGCAGATGACTCAAACTACGAACAGCCCAACGTTGTTAGTTTATTGATAAACAGCAAGTACAACCATGCGCACTGTTATATGTATATACACTTGTGATGGAGCAGAGCTTGAGCAAAGCAGAGTTTATATGGCTCACCATGCTGAAAATTGGTAGACATACACGGATGCTTGAACCGCTTCATCCAGTAAGCAGGTATAGTATTAATCAGGTCTGTTATAGGAGCTACGCAGATGACTTTCTGTCTTGCACCATGTCACACTTTGCCCATCTTTATGCTGCCCTCACTGATACTGTATACTTTTGTTGCTCTATTTTTTTATTTATTAAGCCTACTTTAAAATGAAAGACTAAAAGGAATAAACACAATATTTTATAAAAGAAAACAAAAACTGTATATAGTATTTGCATTTTCTTATTTTTAAAGGTAAATGCTCATCCCATAACAAAACTGAGTAATTATCCACAAAACTACAGAGTTCACTGCAGAAAGGTTTAACAGTCTGGTAACCAGATATATAGCAGGTAGGCTCAGAATACAGTGTGATGCTGATAATGTAGGTTTAAACACAAATGGTAATAAGTGCAGGTTTAAAGGCAAACTGGCTCTGAATATTTATAATGCAGATAATGCAGTGAAGTCACTGATGATATATTTGCAGAACAGTCAGAGGCACTGCAGTAATTGCTGAAATGCATTGGCACAGTGGTGATTGCTGAGAATATGTTGATGACCATTGGCACAGTAGACAATGCTAGATGAAGATATGTTGCAGCAGTAGTGGACAAATCTGGAAGGTGGCAGATGACAATTGGCAAATCACAAGGAGCTGAGATACAGCTGTAGTAACAAGTCTGGGTACACATCCAGAAGTCCAACATAGTAAACTGTTAGGAGAAACATACACAGTTGTTCTCACTAGATGAATTGGCAAAGGAAACAAAGTAGTAAATAAAGCAAGTATATGTCAGGGGCAACAGCTACAGCTCATAGCTGCTTAATTAGACTATCCCATGCTGCAGGTTCAGAAACAGATCAAGGGCTAGTCAGGCTGGAATGTGCTAGAGAGGCACAAGAATAAACATCAACACCACTGGCAGGAGAGTGGTATTTCAATGTATTGTGACAGTACCCCCTCCTTAAGGAGCAAATTTCAGTTGCTCACAGGGCTCATCTATCCAATTTTTGTCTCATTTTGCCCCTTTCCAAGAGCTATTAGATCTTAAAGAAGGCACTAGGAGCATGGCCTGGAAGGCTCTGAGGACTGATGTGCATCTTTAGAGCTTCCGCTGACTCTGCCAAAGACTTCTGCTCTTATTGTGCTAGATCTCCCTCTACATCCCTAAAGTGTGCCCGAGTTTCCCTCACATCCACGTGAATGCAGCAGGTTAGGTCATTGAGCCAGGGGATCTGACTACAGGTCCCTGCAGGTTGTGGCCTACCCTGATGTTAAGTGCCACGCTCTCCCATACAGTCAGTGTCCGAAACGGCTGACATAACCTGTGGTGGGACCCGGCTGCAAGACGTGCCCACGATCATCAGTGGAAACCCAGCCCACCACCTTCCTTCCCCCTGGACCTCAGGACCCGCTACATTACCCTGCTCCGTGGGGGCTATGTATATCTCCCGGCGCCTGGTGGCTGTTTTGTGAAGTGTGGCTGTGGAGACTGCCTGCTCCGGAGGTAAGGAGCGGAGGGGCTGAAGTGGCACTATATACTGACCTTTGCCTGGTGTCTGGGCTCATAGTGTCCTGTTATACTAAAAAAGAAAGATAACCCAGCGCAAGCTGATGATATTCAAATATCTGCAGCCTCTAAAGTGGGTATGCTCCTCCCACAAAATGACAAAAAGACTAGAAAATTTCCTTCCACAAGTGAAAAGAAAGTAGAGGCGCTGATATGAGAATATTATTAATACACACGTCTATGACAATATATATATAATTAATAATTTTTTATTTTAAGCAATAAAAACAATTATTTATACTAATATTAGTACCGGCCGGTAAATACATTAAATGCTTTACATAATTTGTATAATTCTTAAAACTAAGTGATATAAAACAAATTCGTTCCTATATAAAAAAAAGAAATATTTGTCAGAATGTCCTTTATAGCAGACAATTATCAAGGCATTTGGGATCTATTGCACTGATGTATATACCCAGCTCAATGATAATAATCCCTCTTCCCGTCCGCTGGTAGCAGTTCCTTTTAGTGCGGACCTATCTGGAAGTGGGGTATATTCAAATACTGGGCTGTCTTGTGTGCAATATTTAAACTGGATGTTGGTATACCCAGTACAGTTCGCTTATAAGGCAGTCTCTTTGTTTATTAAAGTGCAGGGGAGGCACAATTTTGCTTTTTTGTGCAAGTGGTGGTTTTACTTGATAGTGGGAGAGCTGTATGGCAATATTTCCATTTCTATGAGGTGTATAATGAAGTGCTCACCTCGTCCTCTCCTCCGGAACACACACCACTTCCAAGCTTGGGTGCCGACGCTGCCTCCAGCGCTAATCTCTCCCACAGCCGCTTCTCAGTCTGCTCCCTCTGAACTGCGGTGTCAGACTCTAGGGCCAAGAGTCTGACACCGCAGTTCAGAGGGAGCAGACTGAGAAGCGGCTGTGGGAGAGATTAGCGCTGGAGGCAGCGTCGGCACCCAAGCTTGGAAGTGGTGTGTGTTCCGGAGGAGAGGACGAGGTGAGCACTTCATTATACACCTCATAGAAATGGAAATATTGCCATACAGCTCTCCCACTATCAAGTAAAACCACCACTTGCACAAAAAAGCAAAATTGTGCCTCCCCTGCACTTTAATAAACAAAGAGACTGCCTTATAAGCGAACTGTACTGGGTATATCAACATCCAGTTTAAATATTGCACACAAGACAGCCCAGTATTTGAATATACCCCACTTCCAGATAGGTCCGCACTAAAAGGAACTGCTACCAGCGGACGGGAAGAGGGATTATTATCATTGAGCTGGGTATATACATCAGTGCAATAGATCCCAAATGCCTTGATAATTGTCTGCTATAAAGGACATTCTGACAAATATTTCTTTTTTTATATAGGAACGAATTTGTTTTATATCACTTAGTTTTAAGAATTATACAAATTATGTAAAGCATTTAATGTATTTACCGGCCGGTACTAATATTAGTATAAATAATTGTTTTTATTGCTTAAAATAAAAAATTATTAATTATATATATATTGTCATAGACGTGTGTATTAATAATATTCTCATATCAGCGCCTCTACTTTCTTTTCACTTGTGGAAGGAAATTTTCTAGTCCTGTTATACTACCCCTGCAGAGGGTCTAGGACTTTATACAGGATTCACAGTGCTGGCCTGTGCTCTCTTATAATGAAGTACCCTATTCAGATCAGAAAACCGGTGTTTCACCCCCCATTCATATATTACTCATTTTGCAAGCTGTACATTGTGCCACAGAGGACCCGGTGTAGACTCTGTGGTGTCCCCCGGGAAGTAGAGTTCCTGACTTGGTAGACCTTTGGGGATATAACCCCTCTTTTTCAGTGATATTAGCACCATCCACCACTGTGGTTCAGTTAGGGTGCCCAGAAATCAAGCTGGCCTATACCCTGTGTCCCCTGCCAATATTCTTGTCAGCCCTTATCATATCTGACTTTGTCTGGGGCTCTGATCAGTGAGGGTTTCTGCAGGAATAAAATGAGGATCATGGCTCATATGTACTAGCCATGTGCATGTTTTGTTACCCCTATCACTCCATTTCCCAAACTTGGTGATTTGCTGTGTGCTCCTTTCAAAGGGATATACCTACCACATTGATTTTAACACTAATCAGCCTGACCTGAGTGCTTCATTATAATATATTGTTTCTACCTGCGATGCCACCTAAATGTCAGAAAGATCAGTCTGGGGTCCCCCAGATGAGCTTTTTCAAACACCCTTCCCCCATGCAAGGGGGTAAAAGTAACGCTCCTTCAGACAAGGGACCCAAACCACTATCTGCTCTCAATACTCCCTTTGAACCGTTGTCTTCCACTTCCCCTGTTCCAGCAACCATGGGTGATGATGCTTCACTAATGGTTCGCTCTATGAAGCAATTATTGGCAACATTCAAAGCGGACGTCTCCCAGGAGTTCAAGTCAGCATTACAGATTTGCCAACAATCCATTGATGTCTTGGGCCAACGTATGGATCACTTAGAGGATAAACTATAAGAGGTCATTAAGTCTCATAATGATCTCATCACGCTCCACAAGGAACTTCAGACGGAAGTCATGGCACTCCGAAATAAAGTCGGTGATCTTGAAGCTAGTTCTTGTAGGAACAATATCAAAGTTGGTGGTATCCCGAAGTCAGTGCTTAATTCCGAGCTGGAAGACTTTGTTGCTGATCTCTTTATGAAGCTTCTTCCTACAGTTGCAATTACAGATTTCCTGCTTGACCTCATACATCGTCTCTCTAAAGCAAAGAATGCCCCAACGGCAGCCCCTAGGGATATTCTGATGAGATTTCACTACTACCATGTGAAAGAACTGGTGTTTTGTGCGGCCAAACCTTCAGATGTTAATGAAGCTATATTGGGAGTGTCACAACTGAGGGCTGGTGCTGGGGAAGCCTCAGTTGTAGGGGCTGAGGTATATGTGAACCTGGGAGGCAGTACAGGATTCTTAGACATGCAGGGAACCTTTTCCACAGATGCCCGAAGGCGTGACCACGACAACGTTGTAAAGCTTAAGATGTTTATTAAACACAGTTTACTTGCACATTGACAGTTCAAGGAAGACAGTGGTGCTCAGCAATATGGAGTTGAAGCAAACATTAGCAATACAGTTCCTAGCTACTGGAATAATAGGATGCTGTATGAGGTGAGCACTTGTGAACTGCCAGGAATGCCGAGTGGAACCAGCCCAGGTGGTGATCTGTGAAATGGTGTCAGATACCAGTGTAATGGAAGGTCAGATGCAGAAACACTGGTGATGCTAGGGATCGATGACAGAGCACTGATGGTGACTGGAGATCGATGACGGAACACCGATGATGACTTGAGATCGATGACGGGACACCGATGGTAACTTGAGATCGATGACAGAACACCGATGGTGACTTGAGATCGATGGTAGAACACTGATGGTGATTTGGGATCGATGACAGAACACCAATGGTGATTTGAGATCGATGACGGAACACAGATGGTGACATGAGATCGATGACGGAACACCGATGTTGACATGAGATCGATGACAGAACACAGATGGTGATTTTGGATCGATGATGGAACACCGATGGTGATTTCGGATCGATGACGGAACACCGATAGTGACTTGAGATCGATGACGGAACACCAATGATGATTTGGGATTTATGACGGAACACCGATGATGACTGGCAGGGCTAGGCACGGCTGATAGCTGGAAGCTGGAAACTGGAAGCCGACATGGAACCACTGCCAATAGCGGAATGCAATGTTAGAACATTGCAGAGTCAGGCTGCACCGCCAGATGGTAGCTGGTGCGGGTCTCTAGTGGAGCTGAAGTCAGGAGCTGGAATACCTGGAACATTAGCTGAATAACCACAACAGAAGAGACTTGTAACACATGGTTTGACAACCTAAGCACTGACAACTTTCCAGCCCAGGAACAGGATATTTATACCAGCTGAGAAGCAGGTATTGGCTGGGCAATTAAGCAGAGTCTAGAGTGCAGCTGCTGGATAATTAGGCAGAGACCAGAGTGCAGCTGCGCCCATGTTTGAATTTGGAGGGAAAGACTATTTGAAACTGCATGTGAGTTTTAACCATGATACTGCCAGAATCACAGTGAAGAGACTTGAGACAATGAGATGCAGCGTGCTGAACGCAGACAGTGCAGATGGAATCCAGGCTTGGAACGCTGGGACAGTCTCAGGAAGCATTTGGAAGGTAAATACTGATAAGGAATTACCTGGATCGTGACAGGAAGACTTACAAATATT
Organism: Pseudophryne corroboree; assembly: GCF_028390025.1. Lineage (NCBI taxonomy): Eukaryota > Metazoa > Chordata > Amphibia > Anura > Myobatrachidae > Pseudophryne > Pseudophryne corroboree. The sequence continues at coordinate 326,112,688 of NC_086451.1, forward strand.
TGACTCAAAACTGTCCTTTGCTTCCCACATTCAATTTGAATCAAAATCTTGTTACATGCATCTAAAAAACATATCTAAAATACGACCATACCTTACACAAGACACTGCATAAACTCTAATTATCTCTTGCATTGATTATTGCAATTGTCTTCTTACTGGTCTTACCAAAATGAGACTCTCGCCACTACAATCCATTCTGAATGCAGCTGCAGGGCTAATCTTCCTTGCTAGATGTTTATCATCTGCAGATCAGCTCTGTCAGTCCCTCCATTGGTTACCTGTATTCTATCATATTCAATGTAAAATACTTTTACTCACACATAAGGCTATTAACCATACTACACCAATGTACATCTCTCTACTCATCTTAAAATATCTCCCAACCCGACCTCTCCACTCTTCACAATATCTACGTGTCTCATCCACACTCATTACTTGCTCTCATGCACAATTGCAGGACTTTTTTCTGGCTGCATCCATTCTGTGGAATGCTATACCATGCACAATAAAACTCTCCCATAGGCTCCAAACCTTCAAACGGTCCTTGAAAACTCACTTCTTCAGGCTAGCTTATCACATTCCAGAACTGCTTCATAAGCTTTTCTATCTGATTATATCCCCCCTGTACAGTCCATACATATCCTCCACATATTTTCTCTTTCTTCACTTTCCTTTCTTTCTGACCATGGTTCACCATTGCTGTGATGTGATATCATGCAACTCACCTAGAACCTTTGCAATCCAGTGGACAAATATGCAATAGGGCCTTTCCTTGTGTATCAATGCCTATTTCCTAGTGATGAGCGGATTCGGTTTTACTCGGTTTTACTCGGTTCTCAAAACCGAATCTTATTGGCTATCTAAAACACGTGACATCAGTGAGCCAATAAGATTCGGTTTTGAGAACCGAGTAAAACCGAGTAAAACCGAATCCGCTCAGTATTTCCCTATAGTTTGTAAGCTTGCAAGCAGGGCCTTCCTACCTCTATGAATGTTTGTTTATTACCCAGTTTTGTTTTATCATTGTGTCCAATTATAAAGTGCAATGGAATTTGCTGTGCTATAAAATAAACTGTTAATAAATAAATGAATAAATTAATATTTGGAGACCTATCAGCCTTTACTCTTGCTGCTCATAGATCTTTTTACTCTGTTACCAGTGCCCCCCAAAAAGCGGACATTCACTATAGGTAGGGATTCCCTACCAAATTGCTTCTTAGAGATAACGGATCTACAAGTGTCATCACCTCTCTGGCGGCTGGTATCCAACTTCTTGTGTCTATGGAGGACATAGTTGCCAAGGGTCCTAGTGGCTCTAAGATTACCCAATACTGGTCGACAGTGAGCCGCACTTCCTAATTGTGATGTATATTGCCTTCTTACCGACCTCTTTGATTAACTTTTAAAGCCATTGTCTGATTGTATTGGTTAGGGTATACTTGCTTTGTTCTGCGTGGTGGGATGTTTAGTTTACTGGCCGCAGAACAGGCAAGTAAATTCATACTTCTAAATGAGTTTTTCTATGACTGTTTGATTTTCTCTTTTTCATAGGAGCTCGAGATTGACTATTGTTCATGTTTATTTCATAGACATAGTATTTTTCCATTTTGTCAATGTGGTCCCTCGGTTCCCGCTGTCTGCAATTCTCTTATTCTCTTCCTTCTGCAAGGTATATTCCCTTTTGAAATGATAGGGTAGAGTTTGCACCCACGTACCCCAATGTGCTACCTAGCTAGGTGGCCCCCTGTAGCACCCTTGTGATGCGCTGTCTGCTCTTTCCTTCTTATGTGGTTTTTCTTTTCCTCCTCCCCACTCCCCTTCTTCCCCCTGTTACTATTTGTCGGTTTCCCTCTGGGTACAGGTACCCAGATTGTCTCCTTTGGTTCCATATGCTACTGTATGTGTTACTTTACTCTCTTCTCCTGGTACACGTTATAAGATATGATCCCTACTGGTTCATGAGGTTGTTACCCTTTGCTAAGTATAGGCCCTGGTTCTTCCTGTCAATGTTATATTGGCACTTTAAGGTCTGCTATATTTCTCATCTTGTAGTTCCTAATTATCTATTGTTAATTTTTTTATCTTTAAATGTTAAAGGACTCAATTCTCTGAATAAATGTAAATTAGCATTGCGTCATTTTGCAAAACTTAAAGCACACATTGTTGCCTTGCAAGAGACGCACTTCATGGCCCCCTCTCCTCCACAATTCACTGAAAATAAATTCCTACAGTGCCATATGTCCAATGGTCCTAATAAAAAAAGCAGGTGTGGCCAGTTTGCTTTTGTATCAATGCAAGTTTTTATTGGAAACCCAGATTACTGACTCCGATGGCAGCTATTTCATTATTTTAGGTAATTTGGAGGAAAAACCTGTTATGATTGCAGTAGTTTACACCCTGAACACTAAACAAATCCCATTAATTAGAAAAATCTGTGAGACCCTACCAGCTTGCCTCTCTGGTTCACTGATGATATTGGGAGACTTTAATTTAGTACTGGATCCGTTTCTGGATAAATTATTGACGCAATGTCCTTTGAAATTCACTCCTCTCAGAGACCATTCTCAGGCCTTTAGACATATCTTAAACAAATATGACCTCTATGATGTGTTAAGAGCCCGGAATCCAAATTGTAGAGACTACACCTTCTATTCACCTGTGCATAGAACTTATTCCAGAATTGATATGTCTTTATCTGATAAGTGGACTCTCCAACAGATTAAAAAGGATTCCATCCTGCCAGTTCCCTCGTCTGACAATTCGGCTTTATTTATCAAGTGGGACCTGACCTTGACTAAAATTTCCCCTAAACCCAGGCGCATTGGCTAGTACCTTTTGACTGATGCTGTGACTACAACCTGTATTTCACATTCGTTAACCTTGTACCTAGAAACAAATCTCCCAGCTGAAACGTCTCTCTTCAACCATTTGTGTGCTTTAAAGGCAGTCGTGAGGGGCTCTATAATCCAGTCTGCTGCTCGTCACCGTAGCGCTTTGAACAATCATCAAAAAGATATTGAAACGCGACTGTCTTACCTGGAATGTAAACTTAAAGCGTCATCCACTAAAAGGTCACTTTACAGAGAGCTTCTTAACACCAGGCAGGAATGGAATGTTTTGACCCTGAAAGAGGTTCATAAAAACATTTTTAAATTCAAACAAAAATTTACCTCAGGGCGATAGAGCAGGCAGGCTTTTAGCCAGAAGGTTGAGAGGGAAAGTAACTAAAGATCGTGTCGAGGATGTTATGACTTTGAAAGGGATTTAAGTGTCTCATCCGTTAGCGATAGCTAACACATTTGCTAACTAATATTCCTCCCTATTTAACCTCCGCAGTGACCCTATGACTCCCCAACCAACTGTTGGAGGGATAGAAGCCTTTCTAAAAGAGCTTAACATCCCCCCTTTAGATCCATTGTCTATTCAGCTCTTAGAAGCCTTTCTAAAAGAGCTTAACATCCCCCCTTTAGATCCATTGTCTATTCAGCTCTTAGAAGCCTTTCTAAAAGAGCTTAACATCCCCCCTTTAGATCCATTGTCTATTCAGCTCTTAGAACGCCCCTGGACTGCGGACAAACTAGGTAAAGTAATTACTAGTTTACTAGTCAATAAAGCGCCTGGTCCCGATGGATACGCAAATTTCTTTTATAAATGTTTTAAGGATATCCTAGCCCCAGTACTGGCCTCTGTTTTTAATGAGGTTTCGTCTAGTGGATCCTTTCCCCCAGAAATGCTGGAAGATATGATTGTGACCTTCCCCAAACCGGGTAAAAACACTACTGTACTGTCTAATTATTGGCCAATTGCTCTATTGAACTCTGATGTGAAAATCTTTGCTAAACTCACAGCAAATAGGCTCAACCCATTGCTCTAATCACTTATTCACCAAGATCAAGTGGGTTTTGTTCAGGGTAGACAAGCCCCTGATAACAGTTGCCCCTGACAAGCCCCTGATAACATTGCTCTCATCATTTATTCGCCAAGATCAAGTGGGGTTTTTTTCAGGGTAGACAAGCCCCTGATAACACCAGGACAGGTTTCATTGGAGTTATATGAAGGCCATTCTTCAGAAATTCGGTATTGAGGGATTAGCTTTATCTTCTATAATGGCCCTCTACTCCAATCCATCTGCTAGTGTTTTTGTTAATTGTCTGCTTTCCACTACTTTTTGGATTACAAACGGTACTTGTCAGGGCTGCCCTTTATCCCCTCTAGTGTTTGTCTTAGCGATAGAACCTTTAGCTGCTTCGATTAGAGCTAGCCCTACTGTCCATGGCCCGGTTTTATTCGGACACCCTTATAAGGTTTGTCTATTCGACGATGATGTCCTTCTCTTTAACTAACCAAGTTATGTCTCTTCAAAGTTTGCAAGAGATATTATTAAAATATTCCTGTTTTGTTTCATTAGTTAAATATGTCCAAAACTGAAGCTCTTCCAATTAACTTTCCAGGTGACTTGCTTGCCTAGTTGAAAGCCGAATATGATTATACCTGGCAGAATGTAAGCCTAAAGTATCTTGGAATTCAGATCCCCCCAAAATTATTGAATCTCATATCTTGCAACTACCCCCCATTGCTACACAAATTTTCGGCTATGACAAACGATTGGGTGCTACTCAATATATCATGGATAGGCCTTATTAGTGCTTTGAAAATGGTTCTGCTTCCCAAACTATTATATTTATTTTGGACTGTCCCAATTCTTTTGCCTAACTCTCTGTTAACCAAATTTAACTCAGCTCTTATTAAGTTTGTTTGGAAAGGCAAGAAACCCAGACTAGCTCGATGCAGAATGTCTCTTCCAAAATCTAAAGGTGGTTTAGCATATCCCGACCTGTATTCCTATCAAATAGCGAGAATCCTTGCCCCATTAGGTGCTTGGTTCATCGAGGGTAACGTTAAGTCTTGTGTCCTTCTTAAAAGCGGCTTGCTGTCGCCTGTACCCTTACTGGACATATTGTGGCTGCCAGCAATAGAGGTACTAAGTTTAAATGTTCAATCACTAGTAGTTCATTCCACATGTAAATCATGGCTTTCTCTGTTGTCCAAGTTGCTGGAGGTTGCCCTTCCCTCAACTGACCTTTCTCTATTGGCTTTGGTGCATTTAATTCCAGACCTATCATTTGATTCTTGGATTTCCCAGGGAATTTCTTCTTTACGGGATGTGACGGAGGCTAGCTCGCTGGTTTTCTTTGCATACCTTCAATCTAAATATGGTATTTCTAGTAAAGACTTCTATAAATATCTCCAATTGCGTCACTGGCTACAAAGTGTTTGTACACCATTAGGTACTGTGCTGTCGATCCCTAAATTCATACATGATAAAATCCACAAAGTGGTCTCCAGAGGTATCTCTTGGTAGTATAACATACTGGTCTGCCCTCACCAACCAGCTAAATTTTCTTCCCAAATTAAATGGGGATCTGATTTGGCTTGTGTTCTCACGGAGGGTGAATGGCAGACAGGTTACCACTTATGTTTCCATGTCTCTAAATGCCAATCCCACATTGAACAATTCTACAAGCTTCTCCACTGACAATAACTCACTCCTGCTCTTTTACACACTATGTGGCCTACTAATCTAATACCTGTTGGCGACAATGTGGACATGTGGAAACTCTTTTCCACATTTTTTGGTTATGCCCCATGGTTGCTGGTCTTTGGTTTTGAGTATTTAACCTTATTTCTAAAATTCTGTGTATCTTCCCACCCTAAAATAGCATTATTTAATCTATTCCCAGAATCCATACGTCCTAATCACCGATATGTAATGGGTCATATTCTGGAATCCACAAAACTTTTCCTAGACAAATACTGGCAAACCCCATTGATTCCCATAATTCTAGCCATTGAACACAAAGTTCAGACACATTTTGAATTTGAGACTGCAGGATTGTCATACTCGACACCAACGACTTCACAGTTAGCCAAATGGTCCATCTGGCACGCCTATAGAGTGTCTACTCTAGCTTGAAAATTTTAGTTCCTATCCTGAATGATACAGATGGAGCCATGCTAGTCATGGCTCCGTCTGTGACTAGGCGTGTCCATCTGGGCTCGCCTGGATGCTGTGAGCATCTCCGTCTTGACGGGCACATGCACCCGGACAGAGACGTGCCCCATTTACTTGTATGGAGAGCGTCTCCATCAAGGCAGGCGCGCGCGCCCAGACAGAGACACTTACAATTGGAAGCAGCTTTGTGCACTCCCGGTGTGACTAGGCGGCCGGATCGCCTAGTCACGCCGGGAGTGCACGCCTGCGATCAGGCATGCAAAGATAAGGGAGGCTCCATCTGTACTACCAGAATATTTAATAGGGCTTTTACATTGCATAATTTCTAGGCATATTATGAGGGCCTTATTTCTAGTCCCTAGCTTCCTCCTCAATATGACTGAATATTATCACTGGTACTTGGAATCACTGTTGTTTTGTTATAATATGTTCAATCAGAATCGGACTCATAATATGACCTTTTTGGTGGGATGCCCTCACTATCCAGATGTTTTTACTTAGCTTTGCTGATTGTGTTGGGATGCATATTCTTTATGTTGAATTTTTGCGTATACAGGTTACCCACCCTCCCCCTTTCCCCTTTTCTTCTTTCTCTATCCCCCTTCAATTTTTTTTGCTTTAATCTTTAATAAAAATGTAATCTTAAAAAAAAAAAGGCACTAGAGTTCCCTACTGGGAGAAAACACCAGTTAGACTGGTAATCCTCAATGTACTGGCCAGGGCTTAAAATGGTCCTGGAGAGGTGGTGGAACTCATTTACCCCCAACACCTACCCCCCCCCCCCCACAGTAAGCGAAGCCAGTGCTAGTGTTTTCGTCAACCCCCCTTCAACTCTAAATTAGTGCCCTATTTTCCATACTTTACAAAGGGACATTGCTATCACAAAGTAGCAGAGTGGTCACATACTATGGAGCCTCCATTATCTCTGCTCCGTCTGTGACTAGGCGCGTCCGCCTGGGCACACCTAGTTACTGTGAGCATCTCTGTCTGGATGGGCACACGCACCTTGATGGTGACAATCCCCATTCACTTGAATGGAGAGCATCACCGTCCGGGCGGGCGTGCACGCCCAGACAGGGACGCTTACAATTAGAAGTGGCTCTGTGCACTCCCAGCGTGACTAGGCAGACGGATCGCTTTGTCACACCGGGAGTGCATGCCTGTGCCTCAGCCAGCAAAGATAATGGAGGCTCCATCAGTAATAGTACCTCCAATTCAAGTTACACCAAATGGTAGCACAATCTTAATCACATTACACTGCATGTATTGCTCCTGGTTCATATTACACCACATAGTAATGCCTGTTATTCAGGTTACTTCACTCAGTAGTGCCATTTATTCACATTGTACTACACAATGGTACCCTTTATACATGTTATGCCAAACAGTAGTGTCCCTTATACACAATTCCCACATTAGTAGTACCCCTTACACATAATGACCACTGTAGTGCCACTTATACACATATTGCCTTCAGAAGTGCCGCTTATATACAAAATGCCCACAGTGGTAGTGCTGCTTACATACAGAATGCCCAAAGTAGTAGTGCCCCTTACACATAATGCCTACAATAATAGTACCCCTTACACATAATAACCACAGTAGTGCCCCTTTTACACATCTCTGCCTCTGTATCTCCAGGAGGTCACTGCCAGTGTCCCTCCTGGAGCTCCATGCCCTGTATCCCTCCAGTAGCTTCCCCAGTTCTCTTGTCCCTCCAGCTCCCTCTCACCAACATGCACAGAGACTGCTCCTCTTCCTGGCTACTCTGCACTTCATCAGCAGTGACAGCATGGCATCACATACGCCATACCAAAAAATAAAGCCACTGGGTCTTGAGGAGGGGGGGAATGCTGTCAAACAGAAACAGTGTGTGTGTGTACCAGGAAGGGTGGGCTGTAAATGTATAAGTAACATGGAGTCCACAGGACCTGAGAAAATGTGAGGTGGCTGAAGCTCATCAGTAACACTAGCGCCGCCAGCATCATCTATTTATGTAGGTGATGGGGCAGGTTTTTTAGTTGGAATTACTGTGCACGGCAATGTAGGTGGTGAAACTAGCTCCCCCTACTATTACAGATGATGGAACTAAGTTCCATCTCATTCCCTCCCCCCACTTTAAACCCTGGTACTGGCATAAAGTCTCTTGAATATTTCAGGAATCAAATCTGTAGATTGAGCAGCCTACAGGCATTCAAAAAGCTGGGCATTAGCCGAACACTTGGAAGACTGGACAGGTGACAGACACACAGGCGACTTTTCCCATATTCTCATGCCAAAAACCTTATTTATTTCTATAGAGTTTACACTCTAAACATTGTAAACCATTATGAGCAAGACCCTCTTCCTTCATGTTCTCATCCCTCCTTTTTCTTTTCTAATTGACCCCTACCCTATGTTATTCTTTTTGCAGCCAGCAATTCTGTAACTGCAACTAAGGCACAGATCAAGAATTTATCAGCACACTAAGATGGGTAAGAACTGATTAACAGGCCCAGGCTAGTCAGAGACCTTTTACCTGACGTCAGTACGCTCTTTTCCCAGCAAGACTGCTGCAGCTGAGCAGCTGCAGTATCCTCTGCCTTCATGTTATGTGCATGTGTGTGTGCGGGGGGGGGGGGGGTGCAATCACACTGTATGCCACCCCTAAATCTGCATCTGGCTAAGCAGCACCCATCGCCCCCCAGTGCAGTATGTAGTGATGCAAATAGTGTATTGAGTTATTTTTTTAAATGGCCATGGGTTTTATAAGTGACTATGCTAGATAGGATACGAGGACACCCCCTGAGGTTAGAGGGAACAAAATGTCATAGGCAATGGAGAAAAGGGTTCTTAACAGTAAAAGCAGTAAGGATTTGGAATTCTCTGCCAGAGAAGGTAGTATTGGTGGATTCAATCAATAGGTTTAAAAATGGATTAGATAGATTCCTGGCTGAAAAAAGATATCCAAGGATACAGCATTTAATTATTATAAAATTATAATACAGGTTGAACTTGATGGACATTTGTCTTTTTTCGACCTCAACAACTATGTAACTATGTAACTATGTTTTAATAGATGTGTATCACCTGCAATGAATATATTTTGATGTTTGTATTTTCATATGCATTTTGTTGTATACCCCATGCGGTGTCCTATAAATAAAGGTTAACAATAGTAAGTGCTGGAATCCATTGTAGTCCTATTTATTGAGGGAGGATGATGACTAATAATTTGTAACTTTTAAAATAAAAACAAAAGTTATTTCATACTTTGTAGGTCAAATGCAAGTAACTGTTACTTAAAATGTCACTGAATTCCAGAAATTCACTCGGCTGTCCTTTGTGTGCTACAGTTTTCTTTAAAAATGTCAGTTATTATCCATGTTGTTTACTGTGGCAACAAATACATGTAATTTAAATACATTTATTAATGCAAGGATAAATCAGGTCCCATACTAGAATTTATTTTATACAAACCATAATCTGGTTTCAAATAAATTAAAAGTTACATTAGTTAAAAAAAATACCTTTATTATTAAATGATTAACAGGATTTGTGTAATATTTGAATAATGTGACCTAATGTGTAAGACTTATATTGTGTGAATTAAATAGCCAAGCTTAGTTTGATAAACAACTTATTACATTTCATTTGTCTTTATGATATATTGACTCACTTAAGTAACTGCGTTTAATGCAAAATAGAATTGTTAGTAATGACAAACCATTTATAAAATGCTAAAGTTTAAGAGTAAAACAGCCACAAACAATATAATTAGTTTTTAAGAATAGGATCAAGTTTATTAAATTAAACAAAAACTATTTTTACATCAGAAATGGTCGATATAGTAGCTTGATATTGACCTAAGCATTACAGAAATGTCAACCAAATGTAACATTTTAGGTATTAAAATAGTATATATTTTGCAGCTATAACATCCATTCTGTTTATAAAGAGGTAGTTTACTCCACAGTGATTGGAGAGAAAAACATCTCAAATTGTATGATGTACTGTACTTAAAAAGTTAATGAGTAGTAAATATTACTGGCAACAGTTTATGCTGTCTTCACTCATGATGTATGCGTTTCTGACATACTCTGCGGCAGTGCTTAAAGTGGTCCTAGAGAAGTAGTGTAACTCAACCTTTATGCTCATTCAATAAATGGACTACGCCTGCCACAGGCACACACCTGGAAAGGTATGTGGTCTCAAAAAGGGGGAGGGGTCTTGAAAATAAAGGGACATGATCACACAATAGTATCCCCAATTCAAATTATACCACACAGTAGCACAATCTTATTCTCACATTACAGAGCACATAGTGCCCCTGATTCACATTACACCTCATATTGTGTCCCCTATTCATGTTATGACAGTGCCCCTTTTACTCAATGCCCACATTAGTGCCCTTATACACAATGCACACAGCAGTAGTGCCCTAATACACATTATGCCAACAGCAGTAGTGCACCTTATACAATGCCCACAGCAGTAGTGCCCCTTAAGCAATGCCCACTGTAGTGGTAGTGCCCCTTATGCAATGCTCATTGTAGTGGTAGTGCCCCTTATGCAGTGCCCATGGTCACAGTGCCCCTTATGCAAATTCTATAGTAGTGGTGCACCTTATGCAGTTCCCCCGGGAGTGGTGCCCATTATGCAATGCCCACTGTAGTGGTAGTGCCCAGAGGAAGTGGCCCCAGAGGTAGTGCCACCATTACTAGTGCTCACAGTGGTAATGCCCCCAATTAGAAGTGCCCCATGTAGTAGTTTCCCCAGGGGTAGTGCACACAGTAGTAATTCCCCAGTAATAATTGCCCCTGTAGTAGTGCCCCAGTAGTAATTCCCCCAATAGTAGTGCCTCTTAAACAAAAAAACCCCAAAACACTAACCTTAAGCCCCACACCTGTGTCTGACTGCTGACGTCTGTGTGGACAGCCGGTCCTCAGAACTATGGGAGAGTCGTCATGCCATCTCTACCATAGTGCACACTGTGGGAGGTGGAAGCCGGAGCTTGAGAGTAAGCTCCTGACTCTGGCTGCCACTGTGTGGTGCTCACTGGTTACAAAATCTCAGTGCGCCTGGCATCTCCCTGCTTCCCCGGGCTGACATCCTTGGTTAGGTGGACCAGAGGAGGTGGAACTGGTTCCGTCTCCAAATTGAACTGGCGTAATGCAATTCTTCCCCGTTTTGGCTCACTTTAACCTCTGTTCTGCAGGATGTAATGAAGTCCAAGATCACCGGAGGTGCAGGATGCCAGCTGATCTTGGGTATTTCTTTAAAGGGGCTATCACATAAAAGCATGGTTTTTCCTTTAGAAATGTTAACAGACTATACTACACCTTCTGAAGATGGCATTTGCTAAATACAGTAATGCAAGTTCCAAAAAGCTAAGCTTTTGTAGCTTGTTACATTTCCCCTTAAATCTGTCTCTGTAGAAATCTATGGCAATGGCTTCTGTGGTTGCTAACAATAAGATAGAAAACTATCGTGCTATGATATTTCATTTGAAAGTAATTCATTTTAATGTTGAGAGTAGATTACATATCGTGGCCCATTGAAGATAATTCAATACAGTCAAGCCCTAGAGAGTGGTAGAGAACACATGGTGTGTACTACATAGCGCTCCCTTAGTTGGTAAGAGGTAAAGGTGGAAAGTGGGATGTGCAAATACAATTGACAGTGTGAAAGAATATGTAGAAGATTAAAATCACACTGTATGTCCATTTTAACCTGTTTGTTCAATTAATTTCTTTTAGTAGGTTATTTGTTCATCCAGGAATTCTTCTCAAGAATGGTAACATAAGTTGAGGCGTGTATGGACAAGAATTAATAAAAACAATGTGTAGTAATGTCAGAAAAATAATTTCTGCTCATAAAAATATTATGCAAGTATAATTTGTTTCCACCATAGCACTTATATGTGATGTAGGCTATATACCTCAACTCACAATGTGTGTGCAATGGAGAAACACATCAAGGTATGTTTTCAATAATTATATCCCTCAGCCCCACATAGGAATGGTGTTGAGCAAGTATATGTTGGTGTCTTTGAAAACCAACTACTGATTTGGTAATTTGGAGCAAAAGGTGTAATTCCAAATGCGTACCACAACTCACAATGTGGTCACATCAAGGTATCTTTAAACAACTCCTTTTGGATAGATAACAAGGTAGCGTACCACTACTCACAGACAATGGCAGTTGATCAAACATACAGTATAGAGGTTTCTATGTTCCAGTCGGGTCAGATGTCTGACCTCACCCCTATAGAGAAGCCATATTCGATGTAAAAAGTAATAAGCTATTTTATTTGTATGCAAAAATACATCTAAAAAATATATAGATGAAGTGACAATACTTGGAAAATGAAGACCTGGCTAGGGAGACACTAAAAAATCAAGATAACGGTGGCTCCACCACAGTTAGCTATAACATCTAAAGTCTGAAATAAAGATAAAATAAAAAGAGTGTGGAACTCATCTTTCTCCTATGTAAATGGTAATGGAATCAAAAGAAGCACTACTTATACTGTAGGTCCAATATGTTTCAAGACTCCTGTCTCTTCCTCATGGCATATAAGCATTGTGTGCAGCATGGCTTTATATGGGCTCATAGAATTCCTTTCTGGTTCTGGGTACTCACGGACTGGAAGTGGCCATATTTACATTTTGACAATAATTCTAATTTCTATCCAAGTATTGCCTACTATGAGTATAAGTTATTGAAGGGAGGATGGGTCTTTGCAGGTTCTTAGGAGGTTGTAAATTGGATCCTATCTAGGAAAAAAAGGGATGACCGGATGTCACAGACCTGCAATGTGGCGATGTATTCCTGTTGCTGGGGCTGATGATAGCTGCTGTTTTTTTCAGAAACTGGAATTCATTTAGTTTCCAGCAGGAAATCGTTCCCTGGTTGTTGCACAAGTGGATTCTGGGAAATATAGTCCTGGATGGGATCACTAATGATACAAGTTGGCAATCCATAGTTTAAAAATCCCTCTGCTTCCTGTTCCAACAGCAGTTTTAGTGAATTGTGGTGCTGAACATGCCCCAAAGTATACATTGCGGGCATGTTCAGATTATATTCCTCACATGCACTTGGTACTAAACAATTACATCTTTTAAAAATGAATTGATGTACAAAGGTTCACAAGGTGCATAACCCTTAAGAAATTCTTTGCTATGAAAGAAAAGCGGGAAGATGGAAACTCCTGGGAACATCTACAACCACAAATTCCACAGTCAATAGGCCATGAAAGAAGAAAAAGTTGAAGTTCTATCAGGACAACTAAATAAATATGTTCAATACGGTCTTTATAGAAGTACTGGAGAAACTAGAAGAAAATAAAAATAAATATAACCATACCAAGAAGGAAAGAGAAAGTATTAAAAACTCAGAAAAGATGATTAAATTGTAACAAAACCTTATGAGAAAGGATTGGGCATAGTTATACTCAAGAAAGAGTGCTATATTAATGAGAATCTAAGGCAATTGTCAGATCAAAATACAGTACCAACCAAATACTCAATAATGATCCTTCAAATCAGATCAAAAATGCTTTTAAATAACTAATCACAGAACACATAAAAAAATAGGAGAGATCAATATAAATAAACTGGAATACACTGATATAGAAGACTATACCACAGTGAGCATTTACATACTGTACTGCCTAAGGTGCACATGAACTCTACCAAGCCCCAGTAAGAACTACAGTATTATAGCAGGAACCAATTCCTTCACCTCAAATGTTTCCTCTTTAACTTACTAATTTCTACAACCACTGGTCACCAACAATCAATCTTACCTTAGGGACACTGGTGACATTCTTAAAAAAATCCCAATTTTGGAATGGTATGAAAATAAGATCATAAAAACTGCAGATGTCACCTCCTAATATACTTGTATTTAACATGAAGATGGTCTGGAAGTGGTTTCATTTTTTCTTGAGAAACAAGAATACCCAGACCCCAAGAAAACATTTATCCTCAAAGCCATCATGTACATACTGAAAAAGAACTACTTCTATTTTGAGGGCAACTACCATGTGAAAAAGACCGGGACAGCGATGGGAACAAAACTTGCCCCAAGATATGCCAATCTGTTTTAGGCATTGTGGGAGGAGCAACAGAGTTACAGTTGCATAACTTGAGGCCCTAACTTAAAAAACATTTATCAGTACATAGATGATGCTATTTTCGCATGGGATGATAATGAATTATCACTGAAGGAATATTCCTACTCCCATAATAATAATAAAAACATAATTCTCACTTTAACATACAGCAAAAGTGAAATCAACTTTTTGGATCAAACTTTTTGTATAGACATTAGCAGTATACAAACAAAAACCTACCATAAACCTATGGACACTGACACCTACATCCCTGTCAATAGCAAACCATCACAAACCACGGATGAAGGGAGTTGCTAAGAGTCAGTTTCTTAGAGTAAAGAGTAATTGTAGTAATCAAAGTATACAAACTACATGGAAGGTTAGGAATGTAGAGAAAAATTTGCCATGTCAGAAATTAAATGTATGCACAATCTGAAACACTAGCATCAACAGGCTTAAATCGGCTTTGAACTGAGATGGTTCCTCTGAAGATTTGTAGAAAATATCTGCTCTGCATCCTCATTTCTTCTTTCTTAATATTTATCCCATTTTTTTCAGATTTTTTGTCACAGTGTTTTTAATTTGATCTCCTAATCAATTTTTATCCTAATTTTTAATTTCTATCGTATTGACCCACTCAGCTCTCCATATCTTCTCATAGCTTAGTACCAAGCACATTTGAGGAATAGAATAAGAACGTTCCCCAAAGTACAGTATGAATTCTAATCAGAACTACAATTCCTAGAAAATTAAAGTTGGAACAGAAAGGAGAGGGATTTTTAAAACATGGATTGCCAAACTTTTTATCATCAGAGATCCCAATCAGGACCACATTTCCCAGAATCCACTTGTATAACAACCAGGGAATGATTCCCTGCTGGTAACTAAATAATTTCTGGTTTCTGAAGAAAAATAAAATCCCCAGCAACAGGAAACCTTTGCCACTTCTGGTTGCGGGTCTGTGACTTCTGTTCAACACTTTTTTCTCAGAGGATCAGATTTAAAACCTTCCAAGAGCCTGGAAAGACCCCTCCTTCACTTTAATAACTTATACACATTGGGGGTCAGCGATGATGCAAAAAAACGGCACTTCTGCGCATGCGTATGTGGCGCAATGCACACGCGCGACGTACTTTCACAACGGCTGATGTAGTTTCACACAAGGTCTAGCAAAGCTTTTCAGTCGCACTGCTGGCCGCAGAGTGATTGACATGAAGTGGGAATTTCTGGGTGTCAACTGACCATTTTCAGGGAGTGTTCGGAAAAACGCAGACATGCCAGTAAAAATGCAGGCATGGCTGGGAGAACGCAGGGCATGTTTGTGACGTCAAATCCGGAACAGAACGGTCTGAAGTGATCGCAAGCGCTGAGTAGGTCTGGAGCTACTCTAAAACTGCACATTTTTATTTTGTAGCCACTGTGCGATCCTTTCGTTTGCACTTCTGCTAAGCTAAAATACACTCCCAGAGGGCGGCGGCTTAGCGTTTGCATGACTGCTAAAAACTGCTAGAGAGCGATCAACTCGGAATGACCCTCATAGTGGGCAACATTCGGATAGTAATTAGAAGTATCAAGATGTAAATACGACCACTTCTGGTCTGTGAGTACCGGGAAACAGAGATGAACACTCTCAGCCCACATAAAACCATGCTGGACACACCGCTTATATGCCGTGAGGAAGAGACAGGAGTCTTGAAACATTTTGGACCTATGAATAGTGCCTTTTTTGATTCCACAACCATTTACACAGGAGATGGATGCATTCTACACACTTTTTTACTTTATTTTTATTACAGATTTTAGATCATGTGTCTTATTGTGGTGGAGCCAACCTGATCCTTTTATTGTCTCCCAGCCAGATCTCAATTTTCCAAATATTGTCACTGCAGCAATATATATGTCATTTTGTATAGAAATAAAAATACTAGTTACTTTTTACACCGGCTATGGCTCCTCTATATGGGTGAGGTCAGGTACCCAACCCATCTGGGACAAAGAAACCTCTATATGCTTGATCAACTTTATTTATAAAAAATATCCCCCCCCCCAAAAGATGAAACATTGATCAGGAACATCGTGACCATTGCAGATTTCATTTTGAAAGCCGGGACAGCCTCCAGGTACACGGAAAGGGGGGGCTAGGGGGTGTTAATTTACTCTTCCCCAGCAGCTGCTATTGTTTGCAGCCGCTTGAGAGGGAGTCTCCTGCCGTGCTGCCAGATCAACAGTGATCAGCAGCATGGCAATCAGTAGAAGAGAGTGCAGGGAGGCAGAGTTCCTGTCCCTCTGACAGCAGCAGCGGAGGGAAGTTAACCTTCTCTGCCGCTGCTAGCACTGTTTATGTAACTGGTCACATCCTCTGCGACCAGGTCAGATAAAGTACTTGCAGGCATGGTCGCATCTGATGCAAATGTCTAAAGATACCTTGATGTGCTTTCTGTCACATACCACATTGTGAGTTGTGGTATGCATATGGCATTACTCCCTTTACTCCCACTTACCAATTCAGTAGTAGGTTTTCAAGAACACCAACATATTCTTGATCGTACATCATTCCTGTTTGGGAGCTGGGTGATATAATCATTGAAAACATACCTTGATGTGTTTATCCATTGCACACAAATTATGAGTTGTGGTACATAGCCTACATCACATATAAGTGCTACGGTGGAAACAAACTATACTTGCATAATATTTTTATGAGCAGCAATTATTTATCTGACAATACTACACATTGTTTTTATTACTTCTTGTACCAACATGGCTCAACCTACAGTATGTGACCATTCATGAAAAGAATTCTTGAACAAACATGAACCTATTGTACTATAAAAAATTAATTGAACAAATAGGATAAAAGGGATGTATGGATTTAATCTTCTATTCTACATATTATTTTACACTGTCAATTGTTTTTGCCCATCCCACTTCACACCCTTGCCTCTCACCACCTAAGGGTGCGCCGTGTAGTACATACCATTTGTCTTCTCCAGGGGTCACGGGGTTGGACCACAGAGTGTGTACTGCAGGCTGAAAACTTCCAAAGTCCTAGAAATAATAATGGTTATATTTTGCACATTTAACCCCCATTAAAAGAAATGTCTGCAAAGATGGACCCTAAATGTAATTTTAAAAAGTTTCAAATGTAACATTTTGGGGCTTATGTAGAGTTTACTGCAGTCATGTCCCTAAATGCAAATGGTTTTATCCAACGAAACAACAATTGCGGCCATATGTGGCAACTATTGTAAGATACATATCACTTTTCAACAGTATAATAAACACTTGGGGGGACATTTAATAGGGTGTGAGAATCAGGAAGTGAGATATTTTGTGAGAGTTCTCCTGTTTTTTTCCAAAGTGGCAATCATTTACAAGGGTAAATGGTTGATTGTTATTCTTCTTCTTCTTCTTATTATTATTATTATTATTATTATTATATCCCCCCTTGGTTTAAACCAGACATAATGTACATCACATGCATTTAAGTTCTACTTGAACCAATATTTTAAACAACTTAAATAAATGCACTTTGATACTATGCCTAAATTAAATGTAAAAAAACCTGTTATGCAACAGAAAAAAAATCACTGTTTTGTGTACATAAAAATATTTTGTTTAAACAGGCCCACAACAGTATTTTACAGTATTTATTTGCATAATGCAGAAAGCACAAATCAGAATGTTTACAGTAGAGATGAGCGGGTTCGGTTTCTCTGAATCCGAACCCGCCCGAACTTCATGTTTTTTTACACGGGTCCGAGCGACTCGGATCTTCCCGCCTTGCTCGGTTAACCCGAGCGCGCCCGAACGTCATCATCACGCTGTCGGATTCTCGCGAGGCTCGGATTCTATCGCGAGACTCGGATTCTATATAAGGAGCCGCGCGTCGCGGCCATTTTCACACGTGCATTAAGATTGATAGGGAGAGGACGTGGCTGGCGTCCTCTCCGTTTAGAAATTAAAATAGATAGGAGAGTGAGACACTTCATTTACTTACTGGAGCTTAGGAGGAGTTATACTAGTGACTGATGACCAGTGACCTGACCACCACTGCAGTTTTACAATTTATTATTATTTAATAATCCGTTCTGTTCTTGTTCTCTGCCTGAAAAAAACGATACACGGTGACTCAGTCACACTCACATACCATATCTGTGCTCAGCCCAGTGTGCTGCATCATCTATGTATAATATCTGACTGTGCTCACACAGCTTAATTGTGGGGGAGACTGGGGAGCAGTTATAGGTTATAGCAGAAGCCAGGAGTACATATTAAACAGTGCACACTTTTGCTGCCAGAGTGCCACTGCCAGTGTGACTGACCACTGACCACTGTGACCAGTGACCTGACCACACTGACCACCAGTATAGTATATTGTGATTGAATGTCTGCCTGAAAAAGTACACTCGTCGTGTGACTTGTGTGGTGTTTTTTTATTCTATAAAAATTAAAAAACTCATTCTGCTGACAGACAGTGTCCACTCCAGCAGGTCCGTCATTATATAATATATACCTGTCCGGCTGCAGTAGTGATATATATATATTTTTTATATCATTATTTATCATCCAGTCTACTAGCAGCAGACACAGTACGGTAGTTCACGGCTGTAGCTACCTCTGTGTCGGCACTCGGCAGTCCATCCATAATTGTATACCACCTACCCATGGTTTTTTTTTTCTTTCTTCTTTATACATACTACATCTCATTATCATCCAGTCTATATTAGCAGCAGACACAGTACAGTACGGTAGTCCACGGCTGTAGCTACCTCTGTGTCGGCACTCGGCAGTCCATCCATAATTGTATACCACCTACCCGTGTTTTTTTTTTCTTTCTTCTTTATACATACTACATCTCATTATCAACCAGTCTATATTAGCAGCAGACACAGTACGGTAGTTCACGGCTGTAGCTACCTCTGTGTCGGCACTCGGCAGTCCATCCATAATTGTATACCACCTACCCGTGGTTTTTTTTTTCTTTCTTCTTTATACATACATACTACATCTCATTATCATCCAGTCTATATTAGCAGCAGACACAGTACAGTACGGTAGTCCACGGCTGTAGCTACCTCTGTGTCGGCACTCGGCAGTCCATCCATAATTGTATACCACCTACCCGTGGTTTTTTTTTTCTTTCTTCTTTATACATACTACATCTCATTATCATCCAGTCTATATTAGCAGCAGACACAGTACAGTACGGTAGTCCACGGCTGTAGCTACCTCTGTGTCGGCACTCGGCAGTCCATCCATAATTGTATACCACCTACCCGTGGTTTTTTTTTTCTTTCTTCTTTATACATACTACATCTCATTATCAACCAGTCTATATTAGCAGCAGACACAGTACAGTACGGTAGTCCACGGCTGTAGCTACCTCTGTGTCGGCACTCGGCAGTCCATCCATAATTGCATACCACCTACCCGTGGTTTTTTTTTTTCTTTCTTCTTTATACATACTACATCTCATTATCATCCAGTCTATATTAGCAGCAGACACAGTACAGTACGGTAGTCCACGGCTGTAGCTACCTCTGTGTCGGCACTCGGCAGTCCATCCATAATTGTATACCACCTACCCGTGGTTTTTTTTTTCTTTCTTCTTTATACATACTACATCTCATTATCATCCAGTCTATATTAGCAGCAGACACAGTACAGTACGGTAGTCCACGGCTGTAGCTACCTCTGTGTCGGCACTCGGCAGTCCATCCATAATTGTATACCACCTACCCGTGTTTTTTTTTTCTTTCTTCTTTATACATACATACTACATCTCATTATCATCCAGTCTATATTTGCAGCAGACACAGTACAGTACGGTAGTCCACGGCTGTAGCTACCTCTGTGTCGGCACTCGGCAGTCCATCCATAAGTATACTAGTATCCATCCATCTCCATTGTTTACCTGAGGTGCCTTTTAGTTGTGCCTATTAAAATATGGAGAACAAAAATGTTGAGGTTCCAAAATTAGGGAAAGATCAAGATCCACTTCCACCTCGTGCTGAAGCTGCTGCCACTAGTCATGGCCGAGACGATGAAATGCCAGCAACGTCGTCTGCCAAGGCCGATGCCCAATGTCATAGTACAGAGCATGTCAAATCCAAAACACCAAATATCAGTAAAAAAAGGACTCCAAAACCTAAAATAAAATTGTCGGAGGAGAAGCGTAAACTTGCCAATATGCCATTTACCACACGGAGTGGCAAGGAACGGCTGAGGCCCTGGCCTATGTTCATGGCTAGTGGTTCAGCTTCACATGAGGATGGAAGCACTCAGCCTCTCGCTAGAAAACTGAAAAGACTCAAGCTGGCAAAAGCACCGCAAAGAACTGTGCGTTCTTCGAAATCCCAAATCCACAAGTAGAGTCCAATTGTGTCGGTTGCGATGCCTGACCTTCCCAACACTGGACGTGAAGAGCATGCGCCTTCCACCATTTGCACACCCCCTGCAAGTGCTGGAAGGAGCACCCGCAGTCCAGTTCCTGATAGTCAGATTGAAGATGTCAGTGTTGAAGTACACCAGGATTAGGAGGATATGGGTGTTGCTGGCGCTGGGGAGGAAATTGACCAGGAGGATTCTGATGGTGAGGTGGTTTGTTTAAGTCAGGCACCCGGGGAGACACCTGTTGTCCGTGGGAGGAATATGGCCGTTGACATGCCTGGTGAAAATACCAAAAAAATCAGCTCTTCAGTGTGGAGGTATTTCAACAGAAAAGCGGACAACAGGTGTCAAGCCGTGTGTTGCCTTTGTCAAGCTGTAATAAGTAGGGGTAAGGACGTTAACCACCTCGGAACATCCTCCCTTATACGTCACCTGCAGCGCATTCATAATAAGTCAGTGACAAGTTCAAAAACTTTGGGCGACAGCGGAAGCAGTCCACTGACCAGTAAATCCCTTCCTCTTGTAACCAAGCTCACGCAAACCACCCCACCAACTCCCTCAGTGTCAATTTCCTCCTTCCCCAGGAATGCCAATAGTCCTGCAGGCCATGTCACTGGCAATTCTGACGAGTCCTCTCCTGCCTGGGATTCCTCCGATGCATCCTTGCGTGTAACGCCTACTGCTGCTGGCGCTGCTGTTGTTGCTGCTGGGAGTCGATGGTCATCCCAGAGGGGAAGTCGTAAGCCCACTTGTACTACTTCCAGTAAGCAATTGACTGTCCAACAGTCCTTTGCGAGGAAGATGAAATATCACAGCAGTCATCCTGCTGCAAAGCGGATAACTGAGGCCTTGACAACTATGTTGGTGTTAGACGTGCGTCCGGTATCCGCCGTTAGTTCACAGGGAACTAGACAATTTATTGAGGCAGTGTGCCCCCGTTACCAAATACCATCTAGGTTCCACTTCTCTAGGCAGGCGATACCGAGAATGCACACGGACGTCAGAAAAAGACTCACCAGTGTCCTAAAAAATGCAGTTGTTCCCAATGTCCACTTAACCACGGACATGTGGACAAGTGGAGCAGGGCAGGGTCAGGACTATATGACTGTGACAGCCCACTGGGTAGATGTATGGACTCCCGCTGCAAGAACAGCAGTGGCGGCACCAGTAGCAGCATCTCGCAAACGCCAACTCTTTCCTAGGCAGGCTACGCTTTGTATCACCGCTTTCCAGAATACGCACACAGCTGAAAACCTCTTACGGCAACTGAGGAAGATCATCGCGGAATGGCTTACCCCAATTGGACTCTCCTGTGGATTTGTGGCATCGGACAACGCCAGCAATATTGTGTGTGCATTAAATATGGGCAAATTCCAGCACGTCCCATGTTTTGCACATACCTTGAATTTGGTGGTGCAGAATTTTTTAAAAAACGACAGGGGCGTGCAAGAGATGCTGTCGGTGGCCAGAAGAATTGCGGGACACTTTCGGCGTACAGGCACCACGTACAGAAGACTGGAGCACCACCAAAAACTACTGAACCCTGCCATCATCTGAAGCAAGAAGTGGTAACGAGGTGGAATTCAACCCTCTATATGCTTCAGAGGTTGGAGGAGCAGCAAAAGGCCATTCAAGCCTATACAATTGAGCACGATATAGGAGGTGGAATGCACCTGTCTCAAGTGCAGTGGAGAATGATTTCAACGTTGTGCAAGGTTCTGATGCCCTTTGAACTTGCCACACGTGAAGTCAGTTCAGACACTGCCAGCCTGAGTCAGGTCATTCCCCTCATCAGGCTTTTGCAGAAGAAGCTGGAGACATTGAAGGAGGAGCTAACACGGAGCGATTCCGCTAGGCATGTGGGACTTGTGGATGGAGCCCTTAATTCGCTTAACAAGGATTCACGGGTGGTCAATCTGTTGAAATCAGAGCACTACATTTTGGCCACCGTGCTCGATCCTAGATTTAAAGCCTACCTTGGATCTCTCTTTCCGGCAGACACAAGTCTGCTGGGGTTGAAAGACCTGCTGGTGAGAAAATTGTCAAGTCAAGCGGAACGCGACCTGTCAACATCTCCTCCTTCACATTCTCCCGCAACTGGGGGTGCGAGGAAAAGGCTCAGAATTCCGAGCCCACCCGCTGGCGGTGATGCAGGGCAGTCTGGAGCGACTGCTGATGCTGACATCTGGTCCGGACTGAAGGACCTGACAACGATTACGGACATGTCGTCTACTGTCACTGCATATGATTCTCTCACCATTGAAAGAATGGTGGATGATTATATGAGTGACCGCATCCAAGTAGGCACGTCACACAGTCCGTACTTATACTGGCAGGAAAAAGAGGCAATTTGGAGGCCCTTGCACAAACTGGCTTTATTCTACCTAAGTTGCCCTCCCACAAGTGTGTACTCCGAAAGAGTGTTTAGTGCCGCCGCTCACCTTGTCAGCAATCGGCGTACGAGGTTACATCCAGAAAATGTGGAGAAGATGATGTTCATTAAAATGAATTATAATCAATTCCTCCGTGGAGACATTGACCAGCAGCAATTGCCTCCACAAAGTACACAGGGAGCTGAGATGGTGGATTCCAGTGGGGACGAATTGATAATCTGTGAGGAGGGGGATGTACACGGTGATATATCGGAGGATGATGATGAGGTGGACATCTTGCCTCTGTAGAGCCAGTTTGTGCAAGGAGAGATTAATTGCTTCTTTTTTGGTGGGGGTCCAAACCAACCCGTCATTTCAGTCACAGTCGTGTGGCAGACCCTGTCACTGAAATGATGGGTTGGTTAAAGTGTGCATGTCCTGTTTATACAACATAAGGGTGGGTGGGAGGGCCCAAGGACAATTCCATCTTGCACCTCTTTTTTCTTTAATTTTTCTTTGCATCATGTGCTGTTTGGGGAGGGTTTTTTGGAAGGGACATCCTGCGTGACACTGCAGTGCCACTCCTAGATGGGCCCGGTGTTTGTGTCGGCCACTAGGGTCGCTTATCTTACTCACACAGCTACCTCATTGCGCCTCTTTTTTTCTTTGCGTCATGTGCTGTTTGGGGAGGGTTTTTTGGAAGGGACATCCTGCGTGACACTGCAGTGACACTCCTAGATGGGCCCGGTGTTTGTGTCGGCCACTAGGGTCGCTTATCTTACTCACACAGCTACCTCATTGCGCCTCTTTTTTTCTTTGCGTCATGTGCTGTTTGGGGAGGGTTTTTTGGAAGGGACATCCTGCGTGACACTGCAGTGACACTCCTAGATGGGCCCGGTGTTTGTGTCGGCCACTAGGGTCGCTTATCTTACTCACACAGCTACCTCATTGCGCCTCTTTTTTTCTTTGCGTCATGTGCTGTTTGGGGAGGGTTTTTTGGAAGGGACATCCTGCGTGACACTGCAGTGACACTCCTAGATGGGCCCGGTGTTTGTGTCGGCCACTAGGGTCGCTTATCTTACTCACACAGCTACCTCATTGCGCCTCTTTTTTTCTTTGCGTCATGTGCTGTTTGGGGAGGGTTTTTTGGAAGGGACATCCTGCGTGACACTGCAGTGCCACTCCTAGATGGGCCCGGTGTTTGTGTCGGCCACTAGGGTCGCTTAGCTTAGTCATCCAGCGACCTAGGTGCAAATTTTAGGACTAAAAATAATATTGTGAGGTATTCAGAATAGACTGAAAATGAGTGTAAATTATGGTTTTTGAGGTTAATAATACTTTGGGATCAAAATGACCCCCAAATTCTATGATTTAAGCTGTTTTTTAGTGTTTTATAAAAAAAAACACCCGAATCCAAAACACACCCGAATCAGACAAAAAAAATTTGGTGAGGTTTTGCCAAAACGCGGTCGAACCCAAAACACGGCCGCGGAACCGAACCCAAAACCAAAACCCGAAAAATTTCCGGCGCTCATCTCTAGTTTACAGTTGCTCCCTCACCCTATGCCCCTGCCTACATTGGCACTTGGTCTTAATGATGTGACCGCCAAGCAAAACAGGTGATTCAAAAGTCGCAGTGCACCCATTTGTTTCAAAAACTGTGCAGGAAATGGGAAAACTGAATACTTTAGTAAGGTATGGGTGAGGTGGGTTTTCTTTTAGGGTATGAAACAAACATGGACGCCATCTTGAAATCAGCCATCTTGAATCTAAGTCAGTTTTTTCAAATAGAAATGTGGTCATGTAACATGTCAAACAACATCAGAATTTGCTGAAAAGTGTATTGCTGCAAACAGATTTGAAATAGTAGTTATGGTTCAAAAGTTACAACACTTTTTTTGTTGCAGGTAATTTAAGATTGCTTTGACAAAAGAGGAGAGAATTGAGGTCATTTTGATGTCTGTAGAACAAAGTTTGTGTCATAGCTGCAGATTGTAAAAACCGGCACCCAGAAAGACTTCAGATTTCACATAACACTGTCAGGTGCCTAATTTCCAAATTCCGAGAAACTGGGACAGTGGCTGACAAGTTACAGAGTGGTCATCCAAAAAGTTCTACTGATGAGACAACCTCAACAATGGTTTTGACATCTTTCATGAAGAGGCCACAACACAGCACAAGTGTTTGTAACTTTTGAACCATAACTGCTATTTCAAATCTATTTGCAGCAATAAACTTTTTAGCAAATTCTGATGTTGTTTGACATGTTACCCAACCCCATTTCCATTTGAAAAAACTGACTTAGATTCAAGATGGACAATTTCAAGATGGCGTCCATGTTCGGTACATACCCTCAAAGATAGCCCACCTCACCCATACCTTACTGGAGTATTCCGTTTTCCCATTTCCTGCACAGTTTTTGAAACAAAACGGTGTACTGCGAATTTGAATCACCTTGTACTTGTACCTGTGCACTAAAACATCTTTTAGGGACTGCATCGGCTACAGATCCTAGAAGCAAGTTAAACCAGGTGAATTAGCAGTTATGAGGCTTAACATTTGAAGCTCTTTCTTAAATCACAGTCCATACTGGCAGTCCCAATGGGATGAAGTTTTTACCTTTGGTATTGCTAGCTCAGCCTGCAATTAGCAGAAAGAGCTTCCAATGCAAAGTCACTGCAGTCCAATCCTCATAGGCCATACCCACTCTAAATGGTGGCGATTTTATTGTTGGAGCTGCAGCCTTGGAGTCCAAGGTTAAATCCACTATTGAATATAATACTGTGCATGTGATTTAAAGTATTCTTGTTAAGCTTCTTAAACACAGAGGAACACATACTGTATACTGTATGGGGGTAGGAGGAATATGGCGGGACATAATATGGCAAAACATATATATTTTTTATTTGCATTAAGAAAAAGCTGTACAGTGTGCACAATGAAATGCTGATGATGCAAGCTTACCATATACAGTACAACACTTTACTACAGTAAACAACATAAAGGACCGTATTAAAATCTTAACATGCCCCTTATCTCCCATCTAAAGTGATGGGAGATAGAGGGGCTATATTTCAATGTCCTCCGTTATCACCCCTATTGTGCCCAGTACAGTAAGGTTTAGGTGTGCAAAGCACCTAAACCCATCTAAATTAATGGCCGTGATCATGAAAAGACCCATTTGGACACTCAAACGGGTCTCTTTACAAGAATTTCTGCTCGCTTCCTCCGGGGGTAGTAAGCTAAAATGAACTTGTTGCACCCGTCGGCAGTAACATTGGAATACTGCCGGCGGGTGCAATCGCGGCCTGGAGGGGGGAATAACATTTGAATCCGGCCCAATGCCTACCAAATATAGAACATTGAAAATATCATACTGTACCATTGATACCTTTGTGTGTCCTACATAATAGCTGCAAGCACATTACATTCATAAGTCCATTATTGCATCACTGCTCAAGTTTATATATTCATGCTCATAGTATGCAATAATTTACCAACTGTATACAGTCTTGTGTCTGATACAACTGCTTCATATCAATCACAGTCATGTGATGCCCACCAGCCCTGTGCCTTTTATTACAGCCTGCAGCCATTCACATTGAATAGTACATTATAACAAGCATAACAGTTCACTTACATTGATCTAATAAAAGCATCATACCCACCAGAGTTTTATCTTTGCACCCAAGTTAAGAGCCTCATGCCAACCACATTCTTATTACTATTATAGCACTGTGCCTAATATAGCGGTCTAATGCCCATCAGTCATAATTGCACTGTCAGGCTGTCAGGATTCTGATTTAGTCTGTTCCCGGAGGGGGCACTAGTGGGTCAGTGTTGGAATGACGTATAAGAAACGTGGAGACTGAATAAAGCCCTGCACATATGCGTTGATGATTAATAAACACAAAAGTCACAGAACAATTATATAATAATAGATGGTACGTAACATTGGTAGTAGCAGAAATGAAATGATAAATGGTAACTGAATCCAAGGTAATGATAAAAAGTCTTTGGCAACACAGATATATCTTGGTGATAAGTTGATGGCTGAATGCAGAAGGTTTAAAGCAAATAAAGTCTCTGACAACAAAACGTGAAAATAACTTGATAACTGGATGCAAATGGTTTTAAGCAAAATAAAGTCTCTGGTAACACAATGTGAAATAACTTGGTAGCTGGATGTAAACGGATTTGTTAATAATAATTGAAACAAAGCAAAATTCCGGTAACGTGGAATAACTTGATAAATGTAAATGGTTTAGAAAACAGAACTCCGATAATACTTGCAAAAGCACACAGTCTCTGTAACATAAAAGTTCTATAGCCAAGCAAGGCCCAGGCAGGAGACAGTCCTAACTCAGCATGCTTGTTAAGTGCTGGATGCAATGCACAGAATGGAATGCTGGTAATAAGGTGCACAAGTTAGGTAATGAATAACACCTGAGGAGAGTCTCTTACTGCTGAAGAACTGTGGCAGGCTGTGGCTGGAGTCTGGAACAAGCAGGAGGAATGCAGAATGATGAATGGAATGAAATTATGAGAGGAACCACGGGGAACCACTGGAGATTGGAACACGGGTGAAACCACTGGAGAACTTGACACACCAAATGTGACTCGTTGTCCAAGGCAATGAGAATGAGCCAGGAACTGGAGTTTATACCCCATTGCTCTGTGATGATTGGATGAATCTATGTGAGAACTCACCCTCCTGGATTGGGTGCCCAGATCAGCTGAGAGTTAACTGGAGCTGGTGATTAACCGGGAGAATAATTCTGTAGACCAGGGATGGGGAACCTTCGGCCCTCCAGCTGTTGTTGAACTACACATCCCAGCATGCCCTGCAACAGTTTTAGCATGGCCAAATAGCAAAACTGTAGCAAGGCATGCTGGTATGTGTAGTTCAACAACAGCTGGAGGGCCGAAGGTTCCCCATCCCTGCTGTAGACAGTTAATGCAATGCACTGCTGGTTGCTGGCTGGGATCAGTAGTGCACCGGGAGTTAATGCTGTTTAACTAGAAGCACTGTGTACTCCAGGCTGCTGGCTGAAACCAGTGGTTACCAAAATATAGAACTGGTTAGGTGGAGCACAGTGAGCTGTAGGCTGCAGGAGACTGACGACTCGAAATGGAACTGCTGGGACCTGTAGTTCCACAGGTCCAATTCACAGGGGATACTCTGAGGAGAGAGGGCTGAAGCCAGGAGACGCCTGTTCACTGGAAGTGATGCGATGGAGAATGTAGATTCCTGACAGGCACTTATACTTTCACCTTTAGAGTTTTTTGTTTGGATCATATTCTCTCATACAGTAGGTGTCCTTTTTGTATTTTATGACTATGAATTCTTTCCACCTAAATAAAATCTTCCATCTCCTTTATCGAATTTGTTACAAGTCATTGACTTCTTTCTAGCACCATAATGTCCTTGTTACACATTCTGCCCAAAGCTATCTAATACTCAATATGATACATGACAACAATTTTGGGAAAAGGATAAATAATTTCCTACTTTGCATGATTTTTTTTTTTTTGAGAAATACCTGCATTGATTTTACCAAAAAGTATGAAAAGGTATGCTTAAAATATTATTATTTGCTTTTATTTCTGCACACTTTTTAAGATTTGTATCAATATATCAATATACTGTATACATTTAGATTTTTCAGATGACAATCTTTAATGCTATAAATGTCAAATGTCATATGCAGAGTAAAAACAAAATAACACAGAAAAAAAGAAAATGCAGATGTTCTAAGCATTACTGATCAGAATAATTATATTAAATACTGCCATCTAATATAGAGAAAAATTGAGGTGCTTAGGATCATTTTGGCCAAGAATATATGAGCCCAAAGCCCGCAACCAGGTGACCTCATCTGGTGGGTCCCTAACATGAAGCTAAAGTCCAGGGCATGGGACTCCCCCAAGTCAGCACAGGCCAACCACCCCAAGACATCACACTAGTGAGAGGTTAAAGTGTTGCATAAATAAGAAACAGAAGCTGTGTGTTAGAAGTGTTTCATTGATGAGAAGTAATTAAAATGTTAAAAGGCATTACATAGGTAGAACAATAATTAAGGTGCTAGATTGAGTATTATAATGTGATTCCCCAAAGTAGCCAGGCTATACCAACCCAGGGGGTGCTATGTCCTGAACTCATCCCTAAAACTGACAAATCATATAAATGTAGCATTTTGTATGCAGATACAACAGCAGTCGCACACAGAATATAGACATGCCACATATAATTTTAATCAGCAGAGTCTGTATGTGTGTCTTATTTGCATATCGATGCAAATAAGATGCATTTTTTGGGGGTAAAATGCACATGACTGGAAGGGCTGTTTAATGTGACCGCTGCAATAGAGGACAAATCTGTGAATTGACAGTGTCTGCATATTCTGCTTTTCTGCAAGTTCTGTATTTTGTGTTGCTTTTGGCTGGATGTGAAATACTGTAGCTCTGAATTAATTTATCGCTCAGGTTTTTGGACCTCATCCAACCGAAGAGGATGTTTATTCCTAAAGTTCCAATAAAGTCACTATCTTGGTGGTGGGTATCTTTGTCTACGGTAGAAAGATTATTGATAGTTTGTTGAATGCTTTGCTCATGGATCTGCTACTGTAGACTCTGACTTAGTTGTTTGGCCCTGTGAATGCTTCTGGGTTAGAGCAGTTTCATTTAGTACACTGGTACTTTTGGTACTCATGGTAGTGTGTGTGTGCGTGTGTGTGTGTGTGTGTGTGTGTGTGTGTGTGTGTGTGTGTGTGTGTGTGTGTGTGTGTGTGGGGGGGTGATTATGATTACTATACATATCAGTATACAACAAATAATTGTCTTTTATTTTGATGCTAAGGCCCAAAAAGTTGAGTGTTGTCTTACTGAGTTCAGATGTAAGCCTCAGATTGAGTATTTTCTCATTCAGTTTACCATGGAATTCCTGAAATAGATATTGATTGCCCTCCCATATGATCAGGAAATTGTCAATGTATTCTAGCCATATTTGTATATATTCCATTTAAATCTAATTTTCTTCTATAAATACATACTCCCTCTCCAACCATCCTAAATTAAGGTTGCCATATGACAGGACACTTGTTTTCATTGCTGTCTCCATTATTTGGAGGTTGGAGCTTTCTTTGAAAATAAATCCAATTTTATTAAGCACAGATTTCATTAGTTTCAATACGAATATGTTAGAATCATATTCTGTATCCATATACAAAAGTTTTTTTTACTGCTCTGATCATACCCTCCAACATGACCCACCCCACTAGGTACAAAATGCTCTGTTTCTGGACTTCCCTCTTAATTTATGATTTCCATCACCTGTGAAGAAACAGCTT